>NW_007245789.1:587679-626973 GCF_000164805.1 Carlito syrichta | reverse complement strand
ACACACACACACACACACACACACACACACACACACACACACACACCACATCCTGGGTCCTACTGTGTGCCATACTCCAGTAAGATGCCCTACACCCACCAGAGTAGGTGCACAGTAAATGGCCACGTTCTGCTCTACAGAAAATAAGCAGGCACCTCCCTGCCGCTGCCTCCTGAAAGGACAGGTCTTTGTTTCCAGCCAATCTTCTTCCCCATCCCTACACCCCAGAGCAGGAGGCACTGGAGTCCTATTCATAGGGTTGTCCTAGAACCCAGCAATCCTACCAGTGGGGTAGGCTACAAGGCATTATTGCCCAAACTGAATTTCAAATTGAATTTCAAATGCCCAGTTTGGAGCAGGAATCAGGGACTATGCTTTTGCCTGAACCTCTGCCTGTCCTGTGTGCAACAGAGGCAGTGACTGTGCCTGTAGTGCACACATTCACATAAAGATTATATTCTCTTTGCACAGATAGTTATGTGCCAGGAAGAAAAAGAAGTCAGGCCTTGAAGGACTCTTAGAGGTCAGATAAAGCAAGCTGGTCAGTGTACATTTGGGGAAACTGAGGCCTGTAGAGGCATGGGAACTGGCACCACATTAACTAACAAATCAAGCTTGATGATGTTGTCTGCCTGACCTGGCTCTGCTGTGCCCAGCACCTGATCAAAGAGGCCAGCTAAGAAGCAATCTTCACCTCTGGCTGTACCACCCTGCCACATCCCTAGAAAATACCTATGAGAGACAAGATTGCCCCATCCGTGTCCTCTCACCTGGATAAGTGGCCCCAGCCTCATGTCACCCAAGCAACTAAAAGCAACTCAGTACCTCCCCTGGGAGGAACATTCTCTCTGCTCATACAGCCCCCTTTAAAACCCCATTTCCTATAAATACCTACCCTGCCCGCACCTACATCCCCTAGGCATTCTCCAGTAAACCTCTAATGCAGCAGTTGCTGGGGAATCTGCCATGCCTAGCTTGCAAATCCTGACCTCCACCCAAGGTCGTTGACCTTCATTCCTCACCTGGTGCAGTGCTCTCCACTTCAGAGGACTTAAGGGTCTTCTGGGTGCTTATCACACATGCACACCCTGGGCCCCCAAAGGTACTTCATTCCGGAGCAAATGTCCATCTCTGACATTTGCTGTGTTCCTAATCAGATGCATACTCTTTGAAATTTTGAAAACAGAAAAGTATTCTCAGTTCACCAGGAAAATTTTTAAGAACTAACAATTTGGAGGATTCTTCTGTAAAGAGAATTAAAGAGGAGAAAGAGAAAGAAAGTTCATACACACAGGCATGGCACTAATTTATTTTCAACAGGTGGGACAGACTGACCTCTGTGCCTAGTGTTGTAGGATCAGCAGCATTCTCCTTCCCCGGGGAGCCCAGGCCTTCTGTTAGTAAATGCATGTGGCACTGCTGCACCCTTAAAAGTAATCACAGGTTTTCAATGGAGAACCCTGTGTCTGGCACCTGAAGAGTCAGTTAACAGTGGAGACCAAGGAGGCCTGCAGTGCTAATGGGAAGTCAGCTCAAGATGGCAGTGTGACCACCCAAACCAGATAAAACCAACAGGAGACACCTGGGTCCCACTAAAATGTTGCAAGAAACCCTTTAAAAATAATAAAACGTGTCATGGTGCGGTGGTTCATGCTTGTAATCCCAGCACTTTGGGAGGGCCAACCTGGCAAATTGTTTGAGTTCAGTAGTTCAAGTGCAACCTGGGCAACAGGTGAAACTTTAGCTCTACAAAACATTTAAAAAAAAAATAATTATTAGCTTGTGTGGTGGCGTGCACCTGTAGTTCCACCTACTTGGGATGCTGAGGTGAAAGGTGCCCAGGAGGTTGAGGCTGCCATGTGTTGTGATCATCATAATCATGCCACTGCACTCCAGCCTGGACAACAGAGTGAGACCCTGACTTTAATAATAATAATAAAAAAATAATAATAATAACAACAGAATGGTGTTGGAAATCAAGAATAAGACAGCAGACTAGCCAGAAAGGGGGAAGGACTCCTAGGATCAGTTGCTATGCAGAAGGGAAGGGACTGCAGCTCACCAAGAGGATGCCCACATTCTCCCAAGGCAGAACCATAATGCCAGAGAAGGAGATAGCACATCCACGGGGCACGGGCAGATGCTTAGGAAGGAAGGCACTTGACTAATGAGCTGTATTTCCAAAGTTATGGGTAGATTTGTCCTTCCCACACCACCTTGCTAACTGCTACTGTCAGACAAGTTTAACTCAGACCAGAGCCAGAGAAAGCTGGAGTATCTTCTGCTTGGGCATGGTCCCCACAGTGCCTGAGCTATGGGAGCTTGGATGGGGAAAATGTGCATTTTATTTAACGTGTTTAGAATTGAAATTTAATATTGCCTTCAATTAGGCATGTAGGCAGTAAATACAATAGTTTAGCTGTAACTATGACTTTGTCACCAACAGAAATCACAGGTATTTTCATATCACATTATAGCTCTTGTGCATAACGCAGTATATTACTTATGTTCACCATTGCTTCAAATTACTGTCATCCCTCCACTAGACTTTTTCTGCAATGTTTTCATAAAGAAGCAAACATAATACTAAATCCAAATAGGTTTTTTTAAACATTTGATAGCTGCATTTTAATATAATTGATTTTCCTAGGAATACTATATATTTTTATTTTATTCTGAGATGAATTATATAGGTTTTACCAGATTTCCAGAGAGACCTTTGGCACAGAAAAGGTCAGGAAAGTCTTGCTGTAGTGAGAAAGTCAGAGCCCAAGACGGAATCAGAGCTGAGGACCTTGGCCATTTACGGCAAACAGAATGAGCAAGTCCAGTGTTAGTACAACTTCCCCTGGAAGTAAAATGCACCAAAACAGTGTATCTTCAAGGGTAAGCCTGCCATTGTCCAGCAGATGTGGAAATCCTGGACCACCTCCAGCAAGGCCCAGTTGTCCACATGCCCTACCCATTCCCAGAAATAGAGTCAGCTCTCCTGGTCAAGCAAAAAGCCTGTTGGGCTACAAAGGACAGAGGTGACCCACATTGACTTGACCAGTTACTACACACACCTCAACTTTTATTCCTACACAGATAGGACCTGGCAGGCAGGTATCCCTAGGTACCTGCAAAAAGCTGGTGGCATGAAAGAGAAGGGAGGCTCAGATGTATATATGCTACACCTGACCCTTAGGGGACAGAAATAATTCAAAGAAAAACAAAATGATCCTAATCATCATAATTCTATATAGCATCATCTTCAAAAAATTTTTGGAAAAAAAAAAGCCACAATATCAACAAAAGAACACCAGACTCCTATAAAAGAAAGGAAAACCAGAGAACAAGAAAGAACTCATAGAAATTAAGGTAACTGACCTATTGAAGGATATAGGGGTTACGTGGAATAGTGAAATGAAAATAAATGAAGATGAGGTTGTGAGAAATAAAGTAAAACACGTTTTCAGAGTGAAGAGCATAAGGAAAAAGAGATGAAAAAGTAGACAAAATGTAAGACATGGAGGGCATATGCTAGGTATCCACCTTTCATTTATTAGAAATCCTAAAAGAAAAAAAAGGCAACAAAGAGAAGTAGATAGTCAAATAAATAAAAAAACACACAGATGGTAGGAGATTATTGTATTGTGAATAAATCCAATGGACAAACTTACATCCAAGCAATGCAAGAAACCCTTAAAATTGTAGAAATGTTTTAAAAAGTATGAGTATGATCTATGAAGCCAGAAATGAGCTGACACTGAACTTTTCTCTGACTTCCAAAAGACAGTGGAGCAGTGTCAAGTTCTGACAAAAAAAAAGATACAGGACATAGAATTTTATCCCTAGCTAAACAGTCATCAAAGCATGCCATTTAAGTGCATTCAAAAGTTCAGTTTACTAGTCACATCCCTTATACAAAAAGCTGCCTAGGTGACACTCCAGCTGAGAAAGGAATCAAGAGATTGGACATGGGGTTATGGGATAAATTTGACTCTTTAGAAATAAGATAAACTATAAGGAATATGCATAAAGATACATTAGGCCCTGATACTTGGAAGAATCTCCTTTAGCTGGTAAAATCTTTACAGTAGAAAGTTGTACCTTTTTCTCCATAGTTCTAGTCACAAATCTTTCTGCTGTAAACATCATTTATGAAATAATATTGTAAAGGTCCTTTATTTCTGTTGGAATGTAAAAGTCAACTTGTAGACAAAACCCAGAAAACTAATTATAGTAGAATAGTAGAAAGCTTACTGCAAATTATTGAATGTTGATGTGGTATTTTAAAAGAGTAATCAGGCCCCCTGTTTTCTTTATGGTTCAGAATGGAAAGTGATGAGCCCCTGACCAGAGGTGATGAAAAAAAGAAGTGAGGGTACACTAACTGTCATAACATTTGGTAAAAGTAAATAAAAATTATAGCAATAAGAGCCAGAGGGTATACAAAAAGAAGCTATTAACTGTTTTGTCTCTGGGAGAAAGGTCAGGGTACCAGGAACAGTGAGGCAGAATCTTGCTTTTCATTTGAACCAGCATTTATCATTTGAATTTTTTTGTTTGTTTTTGTTTTTGTTTTGAACTGAGGTCTCACTTTTTTGCTCAGGCTGTAATGCAGTGGCATCATCATGGCTCACTGCTGCCTTGATCTATTGGGTTCAGGTGATCCTCCTGCCTCCGCCTCCTGAGTATCTGAGACTACAGATACATGCCACTATGCCCAGCTAATTTTTTTATTTTTCTGTACAGACGAGGTCTTGCTATGTTGCCAAGGCTGCTCTTGAACTCCTGGGCTCAAGCAATCCTGCCTCAACCTCCCAAAGTACTAGAATTATAGACATGAACCACTGCTCCTGGTTTGAATTTGTTTTTTACCTTGAGCATGATATGATCTTCTACGATTTCAGAAAGCCTAGTATCATAAAAATAATGTAAATAATTGTATTACATCCATATAATGCAATCCTTTGCACCCTGAAGAAAATGAGGAATTATACATATACATATAAATTTATATATATATAAAATTGTAAAAGTTTGTATATATATGAAAATATATATATACAAAGTTTTATATATAATATATTTTAGAAATATATATTTATATATATATTTATTTCCATATATATCTTTGCATATATGTATGAAATGATAAAGATAGCTCCAAAATAGGTGTGAACCTCCTTTAAATAGGTGTGAACACACACAAGCTCCCTAATAATTGAAAGCCATGAGAAGAGAAAGATGGTGCCATGTTGGCCTTGACTGATGGGGAGAAGTCATCCAGCATGGAGGAAAATCAGTATGACTTTCCAGGTGAGGAGGAAGCCAGGGAAAACACAGGGAGGCAGGAGTAGAGGAGCAGAGGAGTGAAGCTAGTAGTCACAGAAAGAGGGTTAATTTGCAAATTAGTGTGTAAAACAGGAAGACCATAGCCTCACGGAGGCCTCTGGAACAGGTGATTACATGTGGCGATTAGGGGACCATGAAATTAAGGGAAATCCAGCATAGCCCCTGAGGCCTGGGAAGCCTGGGGAAGAACCAGAGCAAAGGAGGCCACAGGGCCTGCTTCTTCCTGGGTCTGGGAGAGGATAAAAGGGCAAGCTGGCATCATTCTGGGGAACAGGTCTGAAAGGGAGCACAAGCCCCCGGAGCTGCTGGCCTCATCATGATCAGAAACCCAAGCAAGAGCTGCTGGAGGCCACACCTCCAGTAGTGTATGGTTTGGCATGCATTTCCATGGCAACTTTATGAGCTCTGGCTCCCATGTCAACAAGAAGAACTAGTTAATGCAACTTTTCTCTGACTTCCAAAAGACAGTGGAGCAGTGTCAAGTTCTGACAAGAAAAGATACAGGACGTAGAATTTTATCCCTAGCTAAACAGTCATCAAAGCATACCATTTAAGTGCATTCAAAAGTTCAGTTTGTTAGTCACATCCCTTATACAGAAAGCTGCCTAGGTGATACACCAGCTGAGAAAGGCAGGGCCTGACTCACAGAAATGCAAAGCAATTTCCACAGAAACCTCATATATACCTAGGTCTGGAGTGCTAGGATTGGTCTGGTAAGGAGGGACCACAGTGCTCACAGGAATGTTGCACACCATGTGGGCCTTGATTGTGGTGACCATACTCCTCAGGTATTTGGTAGCCTCCGGGTCCACACAAGGCAAGCCACCCTGGTGGTCACAAAACAGGTGCCTAGACCCTACTGAGGTGCCCCAACCACATGGTTTAGTGAATTAATGCAGAGCACAGAGTGAGAAGCAGCAGAAGGGAAATGGGCAGCTTAAAAGGATGGGGCAGTCAGGGGATCCTGTGCTCAGGCTCCCCATGCCTTGCTTCTCCCACCTTAGCATTCCCACCATGGATGGGTGCATGTGAACAAGGTGCTCGGCAGGCAGGAGAAAGCAGGGAGGCTCCTTAGGAGCTGTCAACAATACAGAAGCTTGGAGTGGGGTAGGGGTGGTGGCTAGACTCCATCAGAGACAGACAGTGATTTGAAGCTAGTTCCAGCAAGATCTGCAGGAAGCCTGGACATGGAGAAGGAGAGACACTGGGGCTAGAAGGATGAAGCCACCATTTCCTGAACTGAGGAGAGTTGAGGAAGAGGTAAGGGGGGCTCAGGTCGGCTCCTGAGCCATGGACTGGGAATGAAATTCTGGCTTTTGGGGAGGTAAGCTGGAGGTAAGCTCCAACTGAGGTGGCCAGTTGGAGAGTCTAGGTGGAAGGCCAAGAGCTGGTGGCTGGGGGCATCATGGGAACCTTCACGTGAGATAATGGTCTGAGCCCCAAGGCCTGGGCCAAGATCAACCAGGAGGGGAGTGTGGGTTCAGAAGAGACGAGTCTGGAGGCTAGGACCAGAACCTACCGAAGCAAGATCAGAAGACATTGACTGAAGCCCCTGTCTCCTGGACAGGTGAAGGATGGCATTCTTGCCCATCCAATTGCTCCCTTGAGATGCCCCTTCCAGAAAATTCTCAGGGTCAATTCACCAGTCTCAAAAGTCCTTCTAGGTGAGTCAGGAAAGATGGTTCTGTCATGGATGAGCAAATAAGAAAGATTTCCTATCAAAGTGCCAACTTAAGGAAGGGAGGAGCCAGCACTGCCTTCTCCAGTACACACCCAGGCTTCGAAGCAGGTCTCCTGTGACCCCCATGGGTAGGTACAGACCTCCCCCATTCCTGTATGTGAGCTTCCCAGCACCCAGCATGGGGCAGACCTCCTGTGAGTGAGGTCTTCCTCATAGACCATGTTGAGGCCCAGTGCTTCAGACACAACTTGGAAAAGAACCCCAAAGCATCACAGTAGAAGAAATAGAAAACAGGAGTGGTAAAAATCTCAAGATAATAGAACCTCATGGCAGGATGTGACCACCTACCAAGAAGAAAACTGAATCCTTCAAGTAAGAAACTATGTTCAGTTGAGGTCCAACGCAGTTGTAATTTACACTTTGGGAACTCCCCAGTCCCTGACTCGTCCAAGTGTCTGCTCAAGAATTGGGAAAAATGAGGCCTCTTCAGCCTTATTTTGTTGAGAGGAGTCACCAAGACTGTGCCCAGACCTATGGAGTGATGATGAATGTTGAATAACCAACTCTCTGTTAAAAAGTCATGGTATGTAGCTCATGCCAATGACCATGGTATAAATTTGTCCCCATGGCCTCCAGTGGCCCCCCAGTACTGTCCAAACCTGAGGTACCTCAGCATTTCCCTCAACAGAACACAGCTGAGTTGTGAGGTGACAGCAAGACCCCAATCCGACTTGTTTTTACAAGCACAGGCAAGGCCTGTGGGCTGCAGTGTGTGTGTGTGTGTGTGTGTGTGTGTGTGTGTGTGTGTGTGTGTGTGTGTGTAGTTTGTTTTAAAGATAAGGCCTCACTACATTGTCCAGGTTGGTCTTGAACTCCTAGGTTCAAGCAATCCTCCAGCCTCGGCCATCCAAAGTGTTGGAACTACAGGCAGGAGCCACCGGGCCTGGCATTTTCCTTATTTTAATAGCTTTAGGGGGGTTTTGGTTACATGGTTGCATTGTATAATGGCAAATCAGTGTGGGCTTTGTGTGCAGAGGTGGGAGTGGTGGGTACATTTAAAGTCCATATGTTTTTTTAAAGAGTGCATTAAAATATTATTCAACTCAACAGCTGATTTTCTTGGTGCCTGCCTCACTATGCTCCTACGATCAGGCTCTACCAACACCTCAGGTATCATTTCAAATGTCAGGTCTGGCCTAGGCCTTGCAGTTTACAGAAATTAGCTGAATGTCCCTCGTGCTCCTCTGAAGCAGGAGTCTGAGCATCCATAGCAGGTGACTCTATGTCCACTGTCTTTCCCAGAGAGGCTCCTCTTCTGAGTAAGTGACCACCTTGAGTACCTACCACATCCCAGGCGACTGTTCCCATTTCTCACAGATGAGAAAAATGAGCATCTGAAAATGGAGATGGCTGTGCAAGTGCCCATGTCTAGTAAGGGCTGGAGTCAGGTCAGCCAGTCCTGCCCCTGCCCCCTGCCCCTTCTCCTCAAGGCTGACTCAGGTATTCAAGATAGACGGTGTCACCTTGTCCCTGGCTGTGAAAGCAGGAGGATGCTCTGCCCTCGTCTGCTTTCCCACCCTGGCTGAGGAGGCTGAGTGCTCAGCACTGCTGGGAAGTAGAAGGAGAACTGGAGAAGGATGATGGGACTGGAGAAGGAGCCTGTGCTGGCAGCGAGGAACAGCATGAAGCAAAGAAGAGAGCAAGGGCCTCAGGTGGGAGGGTCAGGCCACAGGCCCAGCTCGCCCTTGGCCGCCTGTGTGACCTGATCACCGGCCAGTTGTTAATCTCTGAATCCCACATTTACGCTCATTGCAAAGATCACAGCAAATGCAGGCAAAGAGCACTGCACGTAGTCGGCCCCAACTGTTTTCTTTCCTCCTTTTCTTTCTGCATGTGCAGAAGGGGTAACATCTGGTCCCAGGAAGATCTTTAGGGTACATTGTTATGGGGATCCCAAAAAGATGTCTCAGCCAATCCCTGTCTGGATTCACACCAAGAAGAGAGTCTCTGTCTAAGTTCAGGCTTGAATTCTGCATACATGACAAATTTCCCGGCAGGGTTCACTCTGAGCTGTCATCAGTGCTTTATATCACAGGGTGAATTGGTTCCAGATACTCACTCTTGAGCAGAAGAGAGGAGGTGAGCAGGACAGATGTACAAGAGGAGACTGAGAGAAAGCAATACAAGCAGAGGCCACAAGTTTCGGGAGGAAAACTGAGAAGACGGAGGCTCTGACTGGAAAGCATGCAGCTTTCTCTTGCTAATCAGTTGTGCCTCAGGATAGCTGAGACCAGAATCCAAGAAGGTCTTGTGAGACCTGTCACAGAGTAGAGGAACTTAATGCTAACCCAGAGTTTGGGTGTTTTATTCTCATTTTCTCTGTGGTCCCTTTAATGTCTCCAGACAGTGGAGGCTGTGACCTCAGCAAAACCTACCTTTTTATCATCCCAGCTGGGACTGAGTCTTCTCAGCCTGGCAGTCATGACTGCCCATGGTGGGACCCTACCCCTCACAGATCTCGTCTCCTGGCTTTAGGATGCACTAGTCACTTAAGCCCGGTCAAACCCCTGCCAGTTCCTAGGCCTGTCCATCAACTTGCACAAACTGAGCCTCAGCCAGGGATTCCCTGTTCAACTCTCATCCTACAGGACTCCACTCTCCAGGGACACACTGCAGTGCCAGCCCTGTTACTGCACCACTGGCCCCCATGGCCATGGTCTAGGGCACCCAGAGAGCAGAGCAGCTCCAAGACATGGACCTCGCCCAGAGGAGCTTGGAGAATATGTGAGGACTGAATGAGTGGGAGGCAGGAGGATGGGATGAGAGGGGCATTTGGAGGAACAGACATATTCCCTCTTCCCCCCTGCCTACTGTCCCTGGCCAGCTCTGCCAGCCCCACTGGACAATCCCTGCAGCATTGCAGCAGCGCTTATCTCCTGACTCGTGACCACTATTACCTTGCTCTCCTTTTTGAAATTCTTATCTTTTCTCTGCACACATTAACTCACACTTTTGCTGAGCTTAATAGATCCCATTCACTCAAAGTGGGGATTGTCTTTTTAAAGCATTTCCTAGTAAGGTTGGGAAGAAACCACTTGGCCCATGGAGGGCACCTGGTGGCCCCTGGTCCTTGGAAATAGACGTGTATACACAGGGGCCTCCCATCGGCCTCAGAGGGCTGAGCAGGCAGGACACAGGGATACTGTCCCCAAGTTAGGGATCAGCCTGCCCCTCAGGGAAGTGAACATATTTTTGTTTAATAATTATTTCTTGTTCAAATATCCTCAAGGAAATGAAACCAAATGGAAGATTTTCCAACACTACATCTGGAAGTTATATTTCTGAGAATATACTCCAAAGTAGCACTTGCACTTGTGGATAAGGAGGGGCTGTCCACAAAGACAGCTTCTTTGTTACAACAAAGGCTTGGAAACAACATGAACACTCTTCTACAGGGAAAGGCGAATATAGTTTGGGAAATCCATAGAATGGAATACTATGTGCACAGGATAAAGAATGAACTAGACCTGCTGACATCCACAGGCATAAATCCAGAAACCACCATGGTAAGCAAAACAAAAGCAAGCTGCAGACCTGTGTGGGTTGCATGACTCTAGACATTTGGAAATGCCCTGAAGGAGTTCAGAGGCAAGAAGAGACCATTGTCAGGGCAGACCCCTGTTATGCTTTATACACCTCATTCTGTTTGGTTCTTACAACAACCTTCTAAGGCAAAGATTTGCCACTTATTGCTGAGGAAACTGAGTTTCAGGAAGCTCAGCAAAATGCCTAAAGTAGCTGAAGGCTGGGCTAAAGTCATATCTATCTGGGCAGCCCTTGCTACTTCCCTGAAGAGGTCAAGCATCTTCACAGGCTCCCTTCATCTTTCCACTCATTCACTTATCCATTTGTACAGCCATCTATTCATCCATCCATTCACCCATTCATCCGTCTCTCCATCCACCTTCAATCATTCATCATCCATTCATCCATTCATCATTCACCCGTCCATCATCCATCCATCCAACCATCTGTCATTCATCCATGCATTCATCATTCATCTATCCATCAACCCATTATCCATACACCATCCATCATCCATCCATTTACCCTCCATCCATTCATCTATCCATCCACCTGCCCATCTATCCATCTATCCATCATCTATCACTCCATCATCTATTCATCTATCCATCAATCCATCTATCCATCCATCCACCCATCCTTCCTCCCATCCTGGCTTTGGTCTATGCTAAGAACCCTTGGAAGAGAATAAAAACTAGACTTGCCACCCCAAGCCAATGCTTCAGGATAATTCTAGCTCCAAAAGTCATGCTCGGTGACAGGGGCCACCATATGGGTGCCTGAGAGCTGAGCATAGGACTAGGGTGGGGACAAGGCCCTGAAAATCCTCTTAGCAGCACCAGAGTGAGTTAGGGTTCTAATGTGGTAGGCTAACATGCAGACGCTAAGACCTGGGAATAACAAGGCTTCTCCACAGTTGCCTAAATGCCTTCAGCTATGGGAGAAAGTACCAGATTCTGCTCAAAGTAGGCACAAGCCTGTCAGACTGAGCTAACCAGAACTGGAAAGAGTTATAGATTGGCAGCCCAGATCTGTTGACTATTTCAGTGATGCTGGGAATGGACTATCCTGCACATTTAAAACTATAACAGGAGCATAACCCATAGCCCACTGCTGTTGTAGTAAGGGTTTACCCTCTATCAAGCCTGAGTGCCTGGATCTGGATACATTTATGTTCCTGTTCCTCTACCCACGGCTAGGAGGGCCACCTCCCCATCCTATCCTCTGCAGTCAGCAGTGAAGAAGTGCCACACCTCTGTGCCTTCTCAGGGTTCACTTGGCTGTGACAGTGGGGTCCTTGCATGTTCCTCAGGCCTGCCCCAAGCCCAAGTCTGCCTGCCCTTGCATGGGTTGGGAGCCGAGTCCCATCTACTATGACCTTGACCAGTCTCTCCCAGGGACGCTTCTCCCACCATGCCAAAAGCCCAGGATCCTTCCATGGCTGTACACGTCACCATGGCCACTAGAAGGCAGTGTGGCAGAGGAAAAAAGATCAGGTTTGGGGCCGTGAACTTCAATTATCTTCCTCTAACCCCCTCACAGCTGTGGATACAACTAGAAAGTCTCTGAGCCTCAGTTTCCTTTGTTTATCTTCTTCAAAGGGCTTCGGAGAGAATTTACGAGGGACAGGAGGCCATCCATGGGGCCGTTGTTCCACTTTGTCGATGGTAATGATGGACTGAACCTTGCTCGAAAGGTCTATTGAACCCCTAGGACATTCCCTTGCCATGACATTAACTTTTCCTCCTACATGACTTCTGAGGGCGAATACTCATATGGCCGGGCCTAGAAGCTTTCTTCAACCACTAGAGCTCACTCTGTCTGGTGTAAAAGGAGGCTTCAGTCCTGGGGGTCAAGGCCGTCCATGCGCAATAGTGCTCAAAAATGCCTGCAGAGCTCAGCCACAGATGCTCCACCCCCTCACCCTGGGAAAGATGACTCAAGACCCGTGGCCTGTACCTTTTATAGAGTCCCAAGTGGACTGAGAGACTGACCATACGGATGGACAACGACCAGACCATATATGACAATAGAACTCTGACTCACAATCTCTGCAGCCACCAGGTCCAAATGGTCAGCACATAGCCAGTGACTTTCAGCTTCCCTCACGTTGGTCCCTTTATCCAACTCGGCATCAAACAGAAAACTCAGTGTGTGCTCTCCTAGCCTATTGCATAGAATGCCCCCTTCTAGTAAGCTGCCGAGCTTCCCCAGGCCAAGTCCTCCATCTGGGCAACCTGGAGTCGTCCCTACTCCATCATGAGCTTTCCATCACCCCACCTGCTGTAGAACTCTCACTAATGGCCTTTGCTTATTCTCATTGGGTGTCATGTGTTTCCATAGGGGTCATGCCCGGCTGCCCAAAGCGTAACTTGGTGGTAAGCCACCCTTCATCACTACACTTGCTCCCCATCCCATGTCCTCACTTCCTAAATACACCATGTGCACAGCAAGCCTTGTCTTAGGGTCTGCTTTTGAGGGACCTCATTCTGAGGCACCTCTTGCTGTATAATGTATACTTTGTATAGAGAAGAGCTAGGAAAGGGCATTTCTATTCTTTCCCTTCCACAGCATAGTCAGTGTCAGTATTCTGGAAGGATGAGCACACCAGGATGCAGGGTGACCGAGACCCCTGTAAAGAACCTGGTTGCCCCTCGAGGAAAGCCAGACAGGGCAGACCCCTGAGAGAGCTGCCTTTACTTTTAGCAGGACAGAGTCACGATTGCTACCTGGCATCCTTCCCAGGTTCTTTACCCTTGACCTTTTTAACCTCAACCTAAGATGCTGGTACCCTCCCAGGAGCCAAAGCTCCAGCCATCTTGTTCAGTGAGTTGGAAGCATGACAATAGGTACCTTGACCATTGCTGCTTTTTGGAGAAAGGAGGCCACTCCCAGATTGAAAGGCTGACAGCTCAGCATCTCTGAGCTCCAGGACCAGTACCATCTCTGTATGCTACACCTGTCCAGGCAGCAACATCTCTTTGTCTGAGAGGAGGTACAGGCTCTCCCAGAGGCCAGACTCCACTTCCCAGAAAGAGACAGGAGGAACATCACCCAACATCCTGCCTCCAGGGAGTCACTGACCCCTAAGGAGCTTGGGGCTCAACCTCCATGCTGTCAGGGAGATCAGACAGACCATTGAAAGCTGGGAGACTGTCCTTTGTTCTTCCAACATGCCCACTGCTATCCCCACTGGAGAAATATACATAATGAGCCCACAGGGAAAGATGGGCCACATGTCTTTAGGACTCATGGGGGCCTCACAAAGGCCAGGCTTAAAATCCAAGGAGGGAGAGCAGACAGCTAAATGCCAGATAAATGCCTAAAGGTTAAGGACTGGTTATGGGGCTGAGGAGGGACAAGTGGGAGGCTCCACCAAGCCCAGTGTAGGGTGTGGAGCTGTCCGATGCGTGGTGTTGGCATGCAGTTCCTCCCAGGGTGTCCCAGTATTATCATCTGTACAGACCGATACCCCCTGGGCCTCGAGAGGTGGGAAGGCAGCAGAGCTGTCAAGAGGAGACCCTTTGTGCTTTGGGGTAGTTTTCAAAGTTCCCAAGTAACTTCTTTCTGTGAACAACAGAGTTATTATGAGAAGCAGCATCAGGGACCCAGGCCCGAGCTGCCCTGACCCCACTACTAACCAGAGACCAGCTGTCCTATTAGTCAAGGAGGTCTTATGAAGGATAGGGCCACTTTCCTGGCAGCATAAACAGAATCCTGAGGGCCTTCATGGCTGAGGCTGTAACCTGGCTCTGGTGGTCTCCATGGGAGCTGAATCCTGGGTCTTCCTCCCCAGACGCCAGTCCTGCTGGGGAGGCCCAGGTTTTGTGCTAAGGTAGGGCTGGACCCTTTGAGTCACAGACCACCATGAGAGGTCCACATTGCTGTTCAGCAACCTCCTGTGCCTCTCCCCCCTTATTTTCTAGAAAGGGCCTGAGGGAATGAGGCTGCTTAGAATATGAACAGTTGTAGTGATGGCAATAGTAGTGATAGCAATGATAACTGATGTCTATTCTGCATTTAGTCTGTGCCAGGAATAGTCCACACCATAGCCTTATGAGGTAGTTACTATTATTAACACCTAAGACAGAGAAACCGAGGCAGAGATCAAGGAGCCTGCAGCAGGAGAGGAAGCCCAGGGGCCATAAGCTGAACCACCGCCCCCAGTCCTTTCCATGCCACATTGCAATGGGAAGGAAGAACACCAATTACCTATTCAGTAGGTGCATGGCCCAGGACTGGTCCACCAGCAGCCACACTGAGCACTGGGAACACTGACTTCAAAATAAGGTCAAAACCCAGGTTAGTTACTCGACCTCCATTCAGAGCATCAGAAATGGTTTATTGATTTTTAAAAACTTGGGGAAGCATTGTTGTGCAAGTGGTTCATTACCACCTGCTGGTGGCTGGCACTTCCTAGCAGGGGTCCTAGTTTGAGGTGTTGCAATCACCACCTCAATCATAACAAAAGCCCTGCAGACGTGGGGGTTATTGTGAAGTGGATAAGAATGTGCGCATTAATGTTTCAAACTATGGTGTGACCTCATCCTGAGGAGGCCTCAACAGAGAGATTAGGCATCCAAAGTTTGTTTATTTTTCATCCCCTAAATATGGCAGGAAACACAGGCCCTGCAGCTGACACCACATTCCTTTCTCTCTAGAAGCCTGCAGCCACGGCACACTCCAGAACAGCCTTGTCACATACTGAGCAGCCCCGAGGCCTTTATGAACCTGCAAAGGGACTGAAAATGACATGGTGCAGAGACTCTGCTATCCCCGGAGAAGGGAATGGCTTTACTCCTGTGTGTCATATCCCTCACAAGCTCTGGATTTCTGTCCTTGAAACAGGAAGGATAGTCCAAGTGCTTATGATGGATGTGCAGGCAAAATCATCCCACAGCCACAGAGTGGAGAGTGGATCCAACCCATGTGATGTCAATAGCCCAACAGTTCTGGACCCTATGGCCTGGACATCTTCTGACATCCAGATCACACCTAACCTCCCAGGGCAGGACAGATCACCTCCCATCCACAGCCCCCAACCTGATGCTTCAAACTTGAAAAGCAGGGCCTACCACAGCCATATCCACACAAATCTTAGTGTCACTTCCATACAGGTACCCTTCCATAGCAAATGCAGAGGATGGCACAGGACAGAAACTGCTCACTGTCAGAAATTAGAAGCAAAACAAAGCTTAATTTAAAAACAATTATGGTTTTCATGGCCCAACTTGGCTCTCAGGATGTCCTACAGCATAAGAGTGCCTCACATGGGGCATCTGTACATGCCACCCTTGCCCAGGCCCTGTGCCGTGCTTTGTCCCATACACCTGCTCCCTCTGGTCTCCTGAAAATCCCAGGTATGATCTCTGAAGACTTGAGGCCAACACAGGTGGCTTGTCAGGGCTGTACCAATGCCAGCAAGCCTGATTGCACCAACCTGGGAGGGTCATAGGGACTGATTCCCAAGTCATCACAAACTCCAGGAAGTAGGCTGGCTCCCAGTTAGAAAAATGCACCTCCTGCTGAGAGCAGAAAGGCTGCCTCTCCACCACCACAAAGACATGGACACTCAATAGTAAGGTCCCCACATGTCACATTGTGAAGACATCAGTGGTCAGGGGGCTGTGTGACCTGGAATAGTCAGTGTGTCCACAGAAAGATCTCTGCGCAGATTCTTCTACCTAGATCCTCACTCCCCAAGGTGATCTGGGCCCCCACATTCTGCTCTCAGTGATTTATCCTTGAGGCTAAGATACTATGTCTCCATTAGGTTCCCCTCCAAAAGATGTAGCATACCATCAGTCTCTTCCATGGTGAATGTTGTTAGTGATGATGCCAACCTCGGTCTGTGGTGCCTGCCTGTCCCTGTGTCTTTTCATCCCTCCTCTCAATACTCTGCTTCTGTGTTTGCTCCTACCCATCCCCAAATTCAGGCTACATCGCCCCTCCTGCCCGTGTCTTCACCCCAATGCCCCTCCCTGAGTCCCTTACTCTTCTTTAAGGCTCAGCTTAAATGCCACATCCCCTGAAGAGTTTCCTGGTTCTCCCTAACAAGTTATCATCCCTTTGCTAAGGCCTGTCTGTTTCAGAAAAACTCCTCTGGTGATAACTGGGATAGCAAGAGGAAACCCTGAGAACATGGAGTCAAAAGGGAAGGTTCACCTTCCTCCATCAACCATGCCATGGTTCAGAGCTGAGCTCACAGAAGGCCATGGTCAGAGAAGGACTAGGCTGGGCAGGGGCCACAGAGGCACAAGTTGTTTGGTCATCCAGCTTGTCTCAAAGAGGGCCTCTGCCATAGGACCTCGGGTAACTGCTCCCTCAAGCAAGGCCACCGTCAGACAGGAAAGAGCACTCAGTGATGCTGGGTGAGGAGCCAGAGTCAGAGCCATCCTTCCCACCTGTGAGGCCTGCTTCCAAAGCAGCCTCTCAATTGTCAGAGGCTCTGGGATCTGCTGCAGGGAGCCTAGGTGGCCCCAAAAGAGTGTCCATTGTCTTGTCCAGCTCAGGCTGCCACAACAAAACACCACAGACTGGGTGATTTAAACAACAGACATTTATTTCTTATAGTTCTGGTGGCTGGAAGTCCAAGGTCAAGGCTGGCACCTTCTTGACCTAAGTTACTTCCCTAAGGCCCCACCTCCAAATGTCATCTCATGGGGCTGAGGGCTTTAACACTTGAATTTGAGAGAACACAATTCAGTCTGCCTGTTGTAAGTTTTCCACTTCCTCCACCCTGGGAACTGGTGGAAGGTGACTGGATGCCCAAGAAGTGGACCCACCTTGCATCCTGCTTACCTGGTACACCTGTCATTCAGTGTGCCTTTCTGGCTTTCATCAACCGGCATCCCTGGGACTGCATGTGTTCACATCATTTCCCTGTGCTGCCTTACTTGCCCAGGAGACCTAGCTGGTCCACAGCTCTTTATCTCTGCATTTGAGTTTCCTAGCAGCTGCATCTGGAAGATGCTCAGTGTATGTTTCCTAGTTGTTAGAATGAATATGCAAAACCAGGAATAAAGAGAGACTTCTCCCCAAACTACCACCACTCCTAATGTCACCCTCACACACTGGCAGCAGCAGGAGAGAGAGTGGTGAGCATCCATATGAGCCTTGACTTTATTCAGTCACTTCATTATTGGTTCTGAGAGTACGGCCCTGTAAGTAATCTGCTGCTTGAAAATGCAGATGATTATGAGTTCCAAGACCCCACGAGGTGCAATGGCTATTAAAACACATTATGTCAGTTCCAGGGAGGGACACATTCAAAACAAGATTTAATTTGTCTATGTGTAAAACGTTAGACTTTAAGAAACACCTAGGGCAAATAGCAAATGAGTGTGTGCTAAGGAAAAGCAGACAACGATTTGCCGGCTCCCAGTAAATTGAACATAAGCTCAGATTATAATGCAGCTACAGAAAGCAAAAACGCAATAATGACTATATTGGGATGTTGTAACTGTGGCACTGAATAAGAATGAATTGGCACAGGCTGGGTTTGTTATCCATCTGGGAGTTCCCATCACCTTCCCTGTTCCCAAGAGTTTGTGCTGATCCTTCTGATGTGCAGAATCGAGCGGATATGGGGGATGAAAACAGATCACCCCATTCCTGCCCTCCCTCCACAATGAGCACCTAAAGCCCCTCTGCTAAGGGAAGGTTAAAAATGGGGTTACCATGGGGCTAGACTTTTGCTGAGAGACTTTGCAGGGTACCCTTCTGTCTAGGAGTGTCCATGGTGCTTGCAACCTGCAGGCTGGTGTCTGTGAGTGACGTGAGGTGTGTGTCTATAGGGAGGCTATACTGCTATGGTTAGGGTGAAGTGTATAAAGTGCCTTGTGAAGACAAGGCTCCTCTCATTCTCTCAATGGGAGCTGCCATTACCCTTGCTCATCACACTACCACATTGTATTAATTTTTAGGGCTACCACAACAAAGTGCATAGACTGGGTGACTTAAACAATAGAAACTTATTTCCTCACAGTTCTGGAAGCCAGAGTCCAAGAGCAAAGTGTGGACAGGGTTGGTTCCTCCTGAGGTCTCTCTACTTGGCTTTAGATGCCATCTTCTCCCTATGTCCTCACATGGCCATCCCTTTGTGCCTATCTGTGTCCTAACTTCCTCTTCTTATAAGGACACAAGTCATATTGGATTAGGATGCACCCCAATCACCTCATTTTACATAATCACCTCTTTAAAGGGCCTCTCTCTAAGTACAGTCACACTCTTGGCTACTGGGGGTAAGAAATGCTACACAGAAATTTGGGAAAGACACAGTTCAACCCATAACACATCTCTAAAACTGTTTGTTACTGCTGTTTTTACTGGCCCTGAACCCAAACCTGGACACTCTTTTCCCTGTTCCCTGTGGGATCTTTCAATGCACATCCTGACTGTGCCAGGCTCTCTCTGTGTGGCCAACCTTTCATGTAGTGAGGGATAAATTATCCATGAGTGTTGTCTTCTGTTTTTTTCCCAGGATGGAGCAGGAAGGGATGTGAATAAACCAATGAGTCAATGAACAATGCTCTTGTGGGTGGCAGGGCTTCCCAGACCTGCTTCCCCAAAGGAGCAGGCAACATTCACCCTCCAAGGGAAGTGAACACTTGGCATTCAAGAACCATTTGGGTGCAGCCTGGACAAGACTGTGATGAGGTTGGACTGAGGGTTCCCTCTGAGCCCTGCTGGGCTGACTTGATTGTGCCCCAGTCTGCTAATACCCACAGCCTTCATTAACTCACAAAGGAGCCCTCACCACCAGAATCCATTCTGGCCATTCTTGGAGCTCCCTCCCCAAGGTCAGCTAGAGAATCCCCTGGAAGGAGACGTCCCTCTGCAAATGGGTCCCACTTAGGTGGGAAAATGTGTCTAGGCCAGGCAAGTCATAAGACAGATATGTGGGGACAGAGAGAAGTCATGGAGCAGGCTCAGGCAGTCAGGATTGCCACACCAGGTAGAGAGTTGGAAGTCCCTGGTCCAAGCTTTGCCCTTGCCAGCTGCACAGCTTCAACATAAAGTCTCTGGGTCCTTTTCTGGGTGCCACCTGGAGAGCACACAGAAATGACCACATAGGTCACATTTCATTGAGTGCACTGGGTCAGCCACGGCAACAGTGAATTTACAGATGTTTCCTCATCCATCAGCTATGCCAACTATTCATATATAGGTGTTCCCTTGTCCTGCCAAACACCATGAGCCCAGTTCCTCACAGCCTCTTGAGGAGGGAGGAGAAGAGGTTTTGTGAAAATTTAAATGGTAACATGAGCCTGTGACCCCAGGTTCCTTCTGACGCAGAAACTGCCTTTTCTACATGTATGTCCCCTGCGAGAGACACACAGCAAGTGATGCTCAGAATGGGACATCATAACAAACTTGCAACCACTTCCCACTGCGGGGCTATGTGCTCTGCTTGGCCAGAGGAGCCCCTTGAGACTTCTTAAGAGCTTCAACAAGCCCCTCTGTCCCAGGCACAGCAGGACTCCAGCCATAGTGTCCCTGGCATCCCTCAGGGCAAGTCCAGCGAGGGTTGGGATATGTGGGTATTTCTCCCCGGCTCCTCTGCACAGCTCACTCTGTTGTTCATTCCTGTACCTCATCTTTTTGGAGATGTGCGAATTGCAGGGCACAGTGGGGACCCATACAGAATTCAGGCCCCCAAGAAAAAGCTTGAGGTCTAACAGGGAAGACAAGGCATGATGCAAGCGGTCCAGCCTCACTGTCATGGTCAGAGCTACAGGGGTGGACAGCCAGCAAGCCAGCTTGTCAAGTAAGGTTGTGGAAAAGAGAGATGGCATCAGAGCTGGCTCCTGACTCCACACTCTTCCAGTACATTCTAACAGCCCAAGTCTGCCACAGCAGGAGTCCAGAAACTTCCTGTGGGATGACCAGCCACAGGATCAAAGGAGGGTACTGGAACACCAGCCTCTCCTGCCCTTACTCCCTCAATCCTTCATCAGTAGAGATGATCATGGACTTCAGCAAAGCCTCCTCCCCACACTAACACATTTGAACTCTGGGCTGAATTTGTCACACTTAGGTGCTTGTCTTCCTGGGTGCAAAGATGGGGTGGAGTGGGAGTTCTTGAGGCACATCCTGACACCATTGTGCTCGGCCAGGCTCAGCAGTCTAGCAAAGCTATGAGGCTACACTCCCCTCTCTCCATCAGCATGGCTACAGGCCTCTCAGGAGAGTGACCCACATGCAGAGAATCGCTACTCCCACCTTGGGAATCTAACTGGTGCCTAGCCCACAGGAAGCTGGATGTTTCCTTATGGGGGCATTTTTAGTGTCCTCACCACCAGCAACTAGAAACCCAGTTTCCAAGTACTAAGGAAGCAGGATGAGGAAGGGGGACAGAGGCTGAGAATCAGCAAACCAAAATGTCTTTGGGCAGATCCTAATATGATGTCCCCTTTGTCTTGCACATGACAGCCAGGACTAGCCAGTAAGGGGTCCAGCCACAGGCTCCCAAGTAAGGGGAAGGGGTAGGTGCTCCCTGCTTTACTGCCTTGAGGCAGGTATCCCTGAGAGCAGCCTCAGTGGGAATCAATAACCCTGCCTGCCTCACTCCCACTCCAGGTCTGTCTGCGGGAACTGCCTGGTCCTGTCTGTGGCCACAGCCCCATCATACTTGCTGGGTATAGCACATCCTGTGGGCTCCAAGCTCCCTACAGACCCACGCCCCCTGTGGGCCCAAGCCCCTTGCTGCCCCAGCACCCCTTGGGGATTCCCAGTTTCCCTTTCCTAAACCAAAGGTATTCCAGTGTGGGCCTGCCTGAGAAGCAGCTCCCTGGATGAATACAGATGGCAGAGGCTGATTTAAATAAATCTATTAATTATCTGCAGCTTAGCATGCATGTGTATGTGTGTAAGCTGCAGCTCCTAAATAATGTAATTTCGGAAGCCTCAGCATCTATTACATTTAATTACTTCTCCCTGTGGTGTGCGGGATCGAGACGCAGTGATAACCGCACCGGGTCCGGGGAGCCTGGCGAATCCCAGAGGGGCTGCTCTGTGGGAAGGACTAGCCACCGAGGGCTTAGTGGCTCTGGGGGTGGGGGGAAGGGCCAGGAAGCACTTCCTCTGAGGAACCCACCTCCTCTTCTAGTCCCCTGAGAGCCTCTCCAACATCCTCTGTGCCAGAGGCCCACACTGCCATCACTTCCCATCGGTGAACCAGGAGTTGGTGAAACTGCCAATCCCTATTGTTCTCCTGAGAAGCAGACTTCAGAGTTTGGGGTCTTAGCCAGGACCCTGGATCCAATGGTGACACATGGACTTGCCCATGTGCCAGAATACATCCCAGAGAAGAGGCAATGGCGAGGAGGCCAGAGAAGGGGCACCGGGGGCAGGGCCTCCACCCCTCAGGAGCACGATGCTGAGACCAGGATCTGCTCCTTCCCATTGTCTTGGTCTTGAGCAGCAGCTCCCTGGAAATATCCAGGTGTGGCTCTGCAGCCTCTGGCCCTGGCCACAGCTTCACCCCTTCTTGTCAGATGCCCTCGGGCAAGCCTCCTAGACTGGCTTCCCGAGCTACAGACTAAGAGGCCGGGGCAAGATCACTCCCTTTTCTTGACCTTTCAGTGATATGAGTCATCCTGGCATAGGTGGCCTCGGACCATCCCTTGAAGGAGAGGGTCTGTCCCCCCACTGGTTACTAGAGGCACAGGGATAGGCTTAGCTTGCTCTGCTGGGGACAGAAGGCCATGCTCTGAGATCAAATGGGATGAGAGATGAAAATAGATCAGATGCCCAGGAAACCAGTCACACTACTTAGGAAGAGCACTGAGCCCCACAGCACCTTCATTGATTCATCCCTCCCTGCTTCCCCCTCTCTTTTTTCTCCTTCCCTCCATCCCTTCAACTGGCATTCATGGAGGCCCTGTGTGCCAGGCCCTGGGATGGTTGGTAGGAGACAGCAGTGAGTAGGGCAGAGGCAGGTAGCCCAGGACTCAGTAGTCCCATGATGGGTTATCTGTCCTCCTCCTGCTGACATGACAGCAATTTGAACATTCTTCTCTTGCCTCCACCTTCAGTGGAGAATCCTGGTCTCGGCTCCCACATTGCCACACTGGGTCCTGTCCAGCCACTTCCAAGGACAGAGCAGCTGCCCGGTGAAAGGCTTAAGGGGACTCCCTCTCAGACCACCACTGAGGAAATGAAGCACCTGCCCGTGAGTGTCCAAGTGTCTCTGCAGAGACAATACTGCAAACTATGACATTTGGGGAAAGAGAGACCCACATCTTTGTAAAAACCTATACCCTCACGAGAGAATTATAGGTTTGAAGAGAATCTCAGCATTTAATAATTTTTAAATTATATTCCAGACACCTGGGAAATTTTGAAATAATAACAATTTGGAGGTCTAATCTGTTAAAACAATAGCTTTTAATATTCATTTGTTACTGGCAATAAATGGCCATAATAATTTGATGATTAAGCTGCTGTGACCTTCATTGAACCTTAGCAATTCTCATTTGCATTCTCATTAAAATGACAGTTTCAGTCTTATTCTTTGAAATCCGTAATACTCTCCTTTCTAGAATTTCCAAAGCCTCCCTAAAGAGTAATTAACTCATGTGATTAAAAATGTAATATGTTGGAAACATTTTTTACTTTATGAAGGTAGCAGGTTAAAAGTTTTAATATGTACTGTATTAATCATAAATCATTTTGATTAAAAATAACCTTACAGAAAGGCAAGTAAATGGGAAAGCTTCATTGTCAATGTTGGATTATGATAATTTCTTTCCTATCCTAATTTTTATTAATGGAAAAAAAAATGATGGTCTAAACTAGCCCGTCAAACTTCTGCACATTCAAAGCCTTCAGCCCAGGCTCCCGTGAGCATTTCCCTGGAGATGCTGCCTTGCTGGAAGCCCTTTCAGAAAGTCTTGAAGACTCTTCCTTGAAGGTGGGAGGTAAGCTCTTCTGAGTTGCTTCCCAAGGATGGGGTTCTGGGAGTGGGAGCCAGATGAAAAGGAAGTCTGTGGTTTGTACCTCATTTTCCACTTGGAAAGAATTTCTGTATCCTCTTTGATGCTCCCATTCAGAAGACAGTGACCTGGACAAGCACAGTGTCCACACCTGGCAGAGACTGAAACCAAGAGCTGGGCAGGTATAGGGTATTCATCCTAAGAGCATTACACATACTCTAGGTGCCAAGTTCTCAAGCAGATTCTGGGGACCTCAACATTCCCTCCCAGCAAGGAGAAGTCACAGACTGAAAAGAAGGGGGCCCTGGGTGTGTTAGGGCTGTGTAGATGGAGGAGGTCGAATGGGGGAGGGGAACCTCCCTCCCCTCAAAAGAAAGCCCTGGGTAGATGGTCCTGAATCTTGGTGGACATGGATGTGAACACAGGGGCACTGTGGGAACCTTTCAGAATGCTGCTCATTCCACCTCGCCCTGGAAGGGGAACTGGGCCTTGGCCAGGGGACAGGAACTGAGTGGATGATGGAGGTACCTTGTGATCTGCCTCCTCACATCCTTGCTTACACTATCCTTGGGACGCCTACTCACCCCCTTCCACCATCCTGTCCCTGACACAGGTCTCCCTGTGACCCAAACTTCCTCCCAGGTGCATAGAGTGTGTGGTCTGGGAATTTTGTGCATCGAACCCAGGCACCTCCAGATGGGCGTCCTTGGTCAAGGTCCTGGGGATGCAGCCGTGAACATAGCTAAGCCCAATCCACATCTGCTGAGACACACTGACCACTGAAGCCAGCCCTGGGTGCTGAGTGCCCAGGTGCCCCCACTGGTGGGATGACCCTGTCTGCATCCCTAATGGAATGTTACAGAGACTGAGACCAAGACTATCAGACAGCACTAGGGCATGGGAACTGTCATGGAGACACACTTAGCCAGGCAAGAGTAGCATGGGGAAGGTGCCTGTTGAGTTAGAGTGGTCTGGGGAGGCTTACCTGAGAAGGTGGCATTTGAAGGAAGCCAGGACTGCACAAGCCATGAAGATGTTTAGGAAACACCTTCCAGATGAAGACAGTAGCAGGGCCTGAGCCCGGCAAGCAGACAGGGCGGGGGGGAGGGGTAAGAGACGAGGTTGGGGGTTCAGTGGGATGAAAAGAAAAGGTAAATGAATGAATGAATGAATGAATGTGGAGTAGACAGGCCAACCACTGGCTATGACCAGGTGAATGAGAATGAGCCTTGCCCTCAGATCAACCCCAGTCTCTATCTCTGTAATATTCCATTAGGGATTCAGGCAGGGCCATCCCACCAGTGTGGGCACCTGGGGACTCAGCACCCAGGGCTGGCTTCAGGCCTCTTCCCTCAGGGCAAATCAGGGAATCCTCGTGTGGGTTCAATCCGAGCTGCTCCTTCTCTTCTCTGGGAGCCCAGCTGGGTCCCCTCCAAGGATGATAAATATTTATTTAAGGTTTTTCCAGTTGTCAGTGTGATAAACGGACCCTTGACAAAATCAATGAATCAAGTAAGCTGAGTTAATCTACAGGGGACCCTCCGGAAGGGATGTCCCACTCTGCCTACAACTCAGATCCCTGCCAGGGAGGGGAGGGTGATCGATCTAATTAGGCACAGCCAGGCACAGAGGGCTGCAGGTCACTGGCCTGAGAAGGCTCAGAATCCTGACCAAAGAAGAGGAGGTTGCCTGCCTCATGAGGCCCTGCGGGGTTCAGGAGAAGACAGACAAGTTTATACAGGCTTCCTGTAGCAGGCACAGCGCTGATTCTCTGATTCAACCACCAGCTAAATCAACATAGGGCTTTATTTCCAACAAAAGGCCATTCAGAAGGTTTTTTGAGGGCTAAAGGCAAAATCATCTTTTTCCTCCTTAAGAAAGGGCTTCTACCGGGCATGATGGTTCATGACTGTTATCCGCACCTATAGTACCAGCTACTTGGAAGGCTGAGGTGGTAGAATCGTCCTCCTCACCACTCAGAACCTAGCTTCTGGGTAGCAGTGGCCAATCACCATGGCCAGGACGAGGGTAAGCCAGTAAAAGCCGTTCAGCTGATAGAGGACAGGGAGGACACTTTCCCACTGACAGATGAGCCATAAGAGGTCTGCTGTGGCCACACTCCAAGGGAGGGGCTCTCTTGTAGTCCCCATGAGCCCACACAAGCAGGCTCAGAGTGCTCAGACAACGGCCACACAGCAGAGGTGACAGCACAGCAGAGGGAGCACCAGAGGACATGCTTTCCAGATGGGAGAGACGGTCAGAACAGAACCGCAGGCCTCTGTGGGAGATGGAGCCAGCACCGCCTTCCCACGCGAGCCTGTGTTCTCAATCAATTTTCCACAGCGACTCTGCTCCCTCTAGGCTCAGAAGCTCCTCATTTGATCTGGCATCTCTGCTATGAACAGCCTCCACTTCCACACTTGACAACAGGAGGGGTCAGGGCAGCAGGTGGGGCCTCAGCCAGCCAGAGGAGTGGGTGGGGCCAGGCAGTGACCTTGTTCTACTGGCCCAGGATTTTTAGGAAAGGAAGAAAAGGCAGCACTTGTTTGAGGGTTTCTTTATCTCCTGCATCTCCCTCCCTGCACTGGCTTTCTAAGATGCTGCAGAGCATGAGAAGGATGCAAGAATACTGTCCAATCTACTATACCATGCACATAATTATATACACACACACACCTCAAAGAAAACATTTTGTGATATACTCCAATGGGTCTATATTTAGAGCTGAACTTTAAATATCAAAGCGTTCTGGAGTAGAATTCTTGATGGGCTTGTCCCCTCAGCATGTGCTTAGAAAACTAGAGAGCCCTCTGTCATCTGGGCCACACCCCTGGGGGTAGGGGCAGAATTCTGCTGCTCATCCCGTTCTTGCCAGCCTCTTCTATGATTGTCTCTTGTCCTAGGAGGCAAGAGGAGAGGAGTTGGTCTATTCTTGGTGGTGAAGCTAGGATGAGGCCAGTACCAGCCAAGGTCATGATGGGCCTCCAAGTCGGAGCTGAGATGTGAAGTCCTTGGCAAGTATTTTTCTCCCTGAGCTCAGATGCACAAACACAGCACTCCCTGCCTTCCAGGGGTGCCCAGAGCCTATCCCCAGGCAGGTCAGCATCCAAAGGCTCTGGGATTCCCAGTTTAATGGGCATCAGGTCAATCATGCTGTCAGAGGCCACATTCATATGCCTCCTCTTCATTGAGATACCACAGGCAGGAACCTCATCCCTGCACCTCTGAGGGGCATTGAGACTTTGCATGATGCTACCCTTGGGATATCCTCAGAATAAGCAGGGAGGGAATACCACACTGGCCCACCTTAGGACTGCTCAAGGCTGGATCAGGAACTTAGACTTGGTGAAACAACAACACAGTGTCTTCTTCCCAGGATCACACAGAAATAAAGGTGACCCACAATGCTCTGGGCACACATTGAGCCTGAATCCTGGAGGTACCTGCTCACAACCAAGGAGCTAGAAGGTCAGAGAAGGCATTTTGGAGTCCAGACACCAGTGAATCAAAGGAGAGGACCCCGGATCAGTACCCACATCTTCAAGGCTCCACATTCTCCTGCCGCGTGGCCCTGAGCAAGCCACTTCACCTCTCTGAGTCACAGATTCCAACATGCAAAGGGATTTTAGGAGAACCCAATGGAATCAAGTCTGGAAGGTGATGAAAACTGGTAGGAACCTTAGGTGTGAGAAAGGGCATGGATATATGCTTTGGTATAAGACAATCCTTTGGGGCTGGGTCTGTGAGTCCAGACTGAAAGTCTTAATGATCCGGTCCCTTAAACATAATGCACTCATCTTCCAGCAGCACCCAGCTCCCCAAGATCAAAGCCCTCACATGCTGTTTCATCCAGTCTTGACCATGTATCTTGCCCCCATGGAGCTATCCGGGGTCCTGGACACATGTGCATACACGCCCTCCCCCTTTACCCACACAATGACAAAAAGATCCTTATGTGGTTCATCCATCCTGTGCCCTCAGCAGACACCACTAATCCATCAAGCTCCATTTCCCATTGGGCACATGCAAGACCTCAGTAACTTCTCCACAAAGCCTGTTGGGCATCTAATACCAACTCGAGGATAAGGTGCATGAGATAGAGATAAGTATCTGCCACCCTTGGAAGGCAGCATCTGTTCATGGTGCCTGCTTGACTGCATCTGGTTTCACCTGTAGACTGCATTGCCCCTGTCTCTCCAGTGACCTTACAGTGTCCTGTCAGGTGGGCATTGAGAAGCTACTGCACCAATCAGCAGGGTGTCCCAAAGTGCTCAACTTCCAATAATAGCTCTGCCATATACTGGTCATCTAATTATTCAATTATTTAAATACTCTGTGATTCATTTTCTCTTTGACAAAGAGGGAGCCATGGCAGTACCTCACAGGTGGTTACAGGGATGAATGAGTCACTGCATGCAAATCATTTGGACCAGCACCTGGTGCCTAGGAAGCTGTCAATGAATGCCACGGACCAAAATTTGTATTGCTGAGGGCAAATGGCTCTCCTAGTAGGAGGATTTGTCCACTAATCCACTGCTGTACTTAGTCTTTTTAACTGAGCGAGGAATGATGTTTATCCTCAGTATGCACAGGGGCTGCAGCTCTGACAATTGCTCAAAGTCTTCACAGTACTTAGGGTGGAAGATGGATTCCAATCCAGAGCAGCCTGGCCCCGAAGTCCAAAGTCTGGCCCTGGCCCCACCCCGCCACGGGTCCTCACCCAGGAGCATTCCACTGGGGAGGGGGTCATCTTCAAAAGCATGAACAGGACCACCAGAGATTTGACAAGAGGGAGTGAATCCCTGGGAGGCACCTGTGCCTGCTTTTGTTGAGTTCCCATATCCTGCTTGGTATTGCCATTGTGTCCCCTTCTCCAAATGCCACCACATGAATACCATGAATAATATTTAAATTCAAATTAGGGCCACTTTCTGAAACGCATGCAGAATCATTTGCTGCAACAAAGTTCAGATTAGCATGGATCTGGAACTAGTCACCCATCTCCCTGCTCTGCACCGGCTGCCAGCTGCCTAGTGACGGGGTAGGACTCCACATCCCCAAAGTTCGTATTGTTCCCGGCAGTTATTGATGGGCCGCATAATTCAAACATGCTGATGTGTGGGTATCAATATCAGGCCTGGGGTGGAAGTCCTGAGTGTCTACAAATTGCAGACAACTTGATAATTAATCTTTGGTGACTGTCTAAAGAGAATAAAGGCAGAGAAATGGGATCATGAGTCCTGCATTTAGCTAAAAGAATTAGACTCATTCCAGTTGGGAAAGGAGTGATGTGTGTTTACTCTTCATATTTCCACTTATGAGATAATTTATGATGAAACCGACAGTGTCATTTCATGCCAATGAATTTACATTTTACATTGGAAAACTCTTCTTTAGGTCAAGTTGATTTCTAAAAGAATTTATTTTTGGTCAAAAGGCTCTTTGAGCATGGGCATAATGGCCTCAAATCATCTAATTCCCAGAAAGACAATGAGTTCAGTGAAACCAAGTGACTTGAGCCCAGCAATGAGCCAAGCATTTTTAAGCACCTGCTAAATGGCAGGTATTATAGGGAAATGGATTAAAGAGGACAGGAGATAAGGGACTACCATGATAAGGTGACCATTGAGAAAATACTAATACCCACCCTACCATCCTTGATACTGGGCTTGGACATGTGGCTTGCCTCAGTCCATGGATTTAGTGACCT
Organism: Carlito syrichta; assembly: GCF_000164805.1. Lineage (NCBI taxonomy): Eukaryota > Metazoa > Chordata > Mammalia > Primates > Tarsiidae > Carlito > Carlito syrichta. Next base: position 597,719 of record NW_007245789.1, on the reverse strand, counting down.
GTAAGGAAAGTAAGCAGTGTTCTTCTAAGATTGGGGCTATCCCCATGAGAGCAGCCCTGAATCCAACCCACAACCTGAAGCCCACCCTGCTGAGATCAGCACAACCCCAGCAAATCCACACACTGCCCCAGAACCTGGAGCTTGGGGGCCAGTCTAGCCTCTGATCCAAGACCCAGAGCCAAAGCCAGAGCAACTGACCCACAATCTTGAGTGGCATCGTGAACCACTGGGTTTCTGATTTGTTATTTGGTATTCTTGTGGAGAGAGCTAATGGAGAAAGATACTTCATCTCATATATACATAAACTGATTGAGAATCCAAGGTCATGCTGATCTGAAGAATATGAGTGGTCATCTCCACCATTGATGGCAGGTGTAGTCAGGAGGGTAGGAAGCGGGTGACAGGAGAGTTGGGGAGCTTTGGGGAATGTGGTGGCATGCAGCATGTCCAGCCATCTTCCTAGCTATACTGACTCATGAGAAAGAGCAGACATTCCTGGTGTCAACACCCACACACATGCAGTGAGCTAGGTAACCCTCCACATGGCAAGGTTTCCACCAGGCACCCTGGGGGCCTCCTCAGCCTGAAGCTGCAGCACCAGTGGCCACATTCACCAGGGCTAAGGGTTCCAGGGTCACCCATTCCCACTTTTATGACATCCAGAAGATGCAAACAACAAAACTACATAGTCCAAACAAGGCACAGGGCAAGGGCTCATAGGCCAGGTTCTAAATGAAGAGTGCCTTATTTTGACTTGGCTTTGTTGTTAGTTAGTCATGGAATGTTGATCTAGTTAGTTAGTATTAATATTTTCCAACCTTCTCTACTTGTAAAACGGGATGAGTGACACATCTCAGAGCAGCAGTTTTAAAATTCAGAGTCCCAGAGAGAAACTGAGTCTCCACCCACCCTGTCCCCCGCCCCCACCATTAAAGATTCTGGTTCCACAGGCCTGGTGGAGCTGGAGAATGTCATTTTAACACATTCCCAAGCCATGAAGATGTCACTGGCCCCAGGACCCCACTCAGAGAGTCACCAGCTTAGAAGGTTGCCATGAAAATTAAATAAGATGATGTCTGTAAAGTGGCAAGCCAAGTACCAGTTTATGAGGCAGCATCCCTGAATATGAGCTGCTATCACTATACTATTATTATTACACAATGAGAAGTCTCCCAGCAGCTCAAACTCTCAAGCAAACCATGCTTAGGGCGTGTCTTCCCCTCTCACACAGTGCAGGGGCTCCAGCCTGGTGGTGGAGGGTGCTGACATGACATCACAGGCAAAGACTGCCTCACCTCTCCGACCTGCCAAAACACCTGGGGAAGGGTTGGATTATAGGAAGATTCCTGAAACCTCAAATGTTACCCTAACAGTTCCAAACTGACACCCCCCTAGCCCCATGAACAACTTAGGGACCCCTTCCAACCACTGCAGCATGAAGCTCACCAGTAGAGAAAGAGAAGTCTCAAATTATGATTTCCCTAAAGTGCACAGGAGTTTAGGTAAGCTCCCAGGCCTGCTGGATATTCCCGTAAGTGGTTCGGTTGAAAGACTCCCTCTGCCTTTTCATTTTGAAAATATAGATACCATCAGACATTTTGATCATTTCTATTTTTGTTTCTACGCTTCAATTTTGGCAGTACTCTCTTGGGAGCTGGGGGAAAAACACATTTTTCTCTACCATTTTTAATCTTCTTTTATTTATCAAACTTAGCTCCTCTTTTGGTGGATTAAAACAGACTTGGACAGAGTCTAGAAAAACAAACTCTTAAAACAAGACAAAGATTGAGTCTGGCCAACTGGCTATTTTCAATCCTTGTTGAACTGAGTCAAGGCAGTTGGTAGTAACAGCCTGCTGCAATCGTCAGTTGCCTTCCCATACAAGATGGTGGGGTCTCATCAAAGTGACCAGAGTGGGTGATTTCAAGACACAACCCACCTGAAACTGGGCACTGCTGACTGGGTCTTCCCAGAGTGTCAGGTATGTGTGCTGGGCACAGGGCTGGAATGGAGGTATGTCCATACCACTTGAGGGCTCACAGATGGACTTAAGAAATTAGGATGAGAACCTGCTAGGACCCTCCCCTCCCCCTCTCCTCATCCTTTTAGGATACCCTACCATGTTGTGTGGTTGCTCACTCAACAGTCAATATCATTTCTATGTCTCTCGTCCCATCAGTCATGGGCAGTCCAGCAAGGTCAGAAAACTGGGAGTCCACACACTGGGGCTCTTCTCACCTGGGCCTCTCCCTCCCCAAACTCCTAGTGGTGGGACACTGAGGGGTCTCCAGGGGTCATCTAGTGGCCAACTTGACATGTATTTGCTTTATGAATCAAGGGCTTTACAAAAGTAAGCCTGGCTCAAGTCACCTTGACCTGGGATAGGAATGCACAAAATGAAAACTGACAACACTGTCAGTGAACACCAAGATGGAAGCTAAGCTGTTGAGAATGCACTTGGCAGTGAAGTGCTCATGTAGGAGTGGGTTTGGCCTACTGGCCACATACAGACACAGTTACCATGGGAGTACACATCGTTCAGGCTGCCCAGGGGGTTTTCTTTTTCTTTTTTTGAACTGGAGTCTCATTCTGTCGCCCAGATTGGAGTGCAGTGGCATGCTCCCAGCCACCGCAGTCTCAACCTGCTGGACTCCGGGAATCCTTCCGCCTCAGCCTTCAAAGTAGCCGGAACTACAGGCACGTGCTACCATGCCTGGCTAATTTTTGATTTACTGTAGAGATGAGGTCTCGCCAAGTTGCCCAGGTAGGTCTCAAACCCACGGGCTCAGGCAATCCACTCGCTTCAAACTCCCAAAGTGCTGGGATTATAGGCTGAACCAGGGAGTTTTCCTTCCCATTCAGGAAGCCTGGGTGTTCCTCCAGGCTGTCTACTCAGGCTGCACCAGTGATGGGGTTGAAGAGCCAGCCCAGAACCTCAGTGCCCCCAGTATGATCTCACTTTTTCTCCCACCCAGTACTGGACCCAGTCACCCAGAGCCTCAGGAACTGAGACCCACAGACCCTAGAGTCACCTTTCCCCAGGATGTCAGAACCCAGACAATGCATGGCATGCAGCACTCATTCATTCAATCACCCACTCATTAATTTATTCACTGGACAGACAATGCCTGAGTACGTCTGCCCTGCCCGACTCTGGCGGCATCTGTTGACAAACAGCCTCTAACTGGGACAGGCCATGGGGAACAGTACCCTGAGATTTTTCAGGTGCCTAGTCAGCAGCTTCTATGGGGCTCTATTTAACTGGAGGAATCTCTCCTCCCTCTCTCCTCCAGCTCTGTGGGGCCCACAGCCCACATTTCCTGTCTCATCTTGCAGCTCTCCTGTATCCTAGGTATTTGCTCACCTGTCTCCCATGCCCAGAAGCCTACCTGACCCTGGTCTTGGATTACTTATTATTCCCGGAAGACCCAGGCACCTGGAAACAGGAATATCCTTAAAACCACTTCCAGCATCAACATGGGATGCTCAGCAATGCCCAACCTTTCTCCAAAGACATTGTGAGGCAGCATCTGGGTTCTGAGTAAGCCTTGCACATTCATTACACACCTTCCTTACGCTGGGCAGTCAGCTAGGCATTGGGGATACAGAGGCCTACAGACCACATGGGGTTGCTGCCCTCTTGGGAATCTCATTCAGCTCAAAGAATAGCTATATAACAGCAATTACAACAGATTATAATAAGGGCTGTTACGGGAGGCAGGCGCAGCCCCTACTGAGGGTAAGATATTTGGGCAAGGAGAGGAGGGAACCATCAGGAAAATCATGTCAGGGGACTCTGAGACCAAAAGGTGTTATGCCATAGTTTGGATGATAGGCTTCAGTGATCGACAGACAGACTGGGGAGGAGGATGGGAGAAGGGGGGAGGGGAGAGAAAGGGGGATACCTCCTACAAATGTAGACCATTTCTTTAGCACCTGAAAACTCACTTAAAATCTAATCATATAGTAGTAAGTCTGGAGATGGTAGAAGTCATAATTTCTGTCAGGAATTCTTTCTCCTATCAACTGAGCCCTTAGGGACTGACTGGGCTATTACTCCCACCAAGAAAAGAACTCCAGGCACAGAAGCTGCCCCCAGAAAAGTAGGTCCACTCAGCTTCATTCCACTTTAAACCCTTTAGGGCCTAGTGAGGAGGATTCAGATTTCAGCCCTGTACCTGGATTCCTCCAGGATACCTTCCTGGTGTTCGTTCAACCCAGACCACAGCAAAAGACCCCCAAGCCACTTCATGTTTGCTTCACTAAGTCTGGGATGAGCAATATTTCCTGGATTGTAGCAAAAGCCAGAACTCAGGAAGTCCTCGTGGCCCAGTTAGGTCACTGAGACCTACACACATTCTCATCTGCAGGTTCACAGGGATGCAGTGACTCCTCTGTGTGCTTAGATGTGCAGCAGGCCTTATACCAAAAAAAAGAGGGTAAAAATGTAAAGCACCTAACACAGCTGTGCCTGCTCTTTTCCAGCCCTGGGAGGATGCTGGCATGGCACTAATGCAATTAGCACTGTTTTCACCCCTCCTAGTGCTACTGCTCATTTGAATAAAGCCCAAATTAGCATTCAGCGCAGAGGTCTGCATATTTCAATAAAATGCTTCCTTGTCAGATGTGATCTCGATGGACGGTCTGAGGGAGCCCCTGGCAAACCCAGGGACTGACCTTAGAGTAAGGATGGCAAGGGGAACTGTCCCCAAGCCAGCAACACCAGCTTGCCCTGTGCCAGCCTCTTCCCTAAAACGGGCAAATAAGGCAGGAGGAAGACACCCCTGTCCTAATCCACAGCAGTGCAAAGGCTCAATGTCGGTATGTCAGAGCTCAGAGGGGCTTTGTGAAATTGAAGTGCTCAGTGGTCATTTGGGGTGAATAAAGATGGTCATCAGGAAAGTTAGGGGCATGGAGATAGTATGCAAAGCTATGAGACCTACTGGGAGGACTCCACCTCCAGGATCCATACCCAGGGAGAGCACCGCACGACTAGGTTGACAGGTTTGGTGTCCAGAGCATTTAGGAGTGGGTATGGTCTCTGGAGTCCACCCTGCTGGTGTTGATGAGGGCTCAGATGCCTATGGGTACTGGTACATAGCCACAGACAGATGTCTGCCTGTGTGAGCCACCCAGAGCCTACAAAGCCCCGGAAGCCCCTCAGGTTTTAGACCTCCATGGTCTGATGGGTGCCATCTTTCATCCCTATGGGGACCAGCTTTAGCCATGACACTCAGCCCTCACTCTCTCAGATCTGCTGGAATCTCCTAAGCCTCTCCAGGTGAGGAATGAGGACTCTTGGTAATAGATCAGGGGATCTCATGAGTCAGGATGCACCACTTGGCGGGAAACTATCCACCTGGACCAAAAGCCAGAGCCGTCTAGAACTTATCTGAGTAACACGCATCTAAATGAATTTCTAGCCTGAAACAGACAGGGCTAGTAGTCAAGGGGCTCTGACCAGATGGAGCCACAGTCCCCCAGGAAGGAGAGAACCCAACAAACTGGAGGTGGGGAAGGAGAGAGGCAGGGATGCCATTCCAAGGTGATTCTAGCATTTACCATCATAATCAGAATGCTGACTCCTCTCAGACTGTGGTCAGTCCCTGGGCTCATGTAGAGTCCTACTCCCAGTCACAGGGTGAGGGTCCCCATGAGCATCTATGAAGGTTCCTCCATAGGATAGTGGCCAGTTCAGGGAGGCACTCCTCAGAGGTAAATCCCCTACCTCCCACTCTTCCTGGGTGACATTTCCCCCAGACAGTGGCTGAAAATGTCACCTCCCCTCCTCTCAGGCCAGTTTCATAGCCACGATTACATTTTATGATCCTTTTATGAAGGTTTTTGTCTTTAAGTTCCACAAATGTTATTGCAAAAAATGACTCAGGTCCAATCTTTGCCCCAGGGAGGGGATCGGCCTGACTGATGGGGATTGGTAGTAAGTGTTAATGCCATTTGAAGATCCTTATCCTCAGTAGAAATGAAGTAGGTGAAATGACCCAGTGGTGTCCCAGGAAATGTTTTATAGACACAGGCGTCAGGAGAGGGTGTGGGAAGGGGCCGGGTGGACGTAGACCCCAGTCCACTCTCCTTGTGCTCTTCTGAGTGGGTCACCACACCACTAGCTCAGGGCCTTGCTCTGCAGAGTAGGTTTAGGCATGTCACACAATGCATACACACCCTAAACCATACACACACACCATACACATCACACATGTATACCATACACCACACACACCACACATACATCATACACACACCATACACACCACACATACATACCACTCACAACATACACATCACACACATCACACACACATACCACATACCATACACATCACATACACACACTATACACACCACAAACACATCATACACACCACAAACACACACCACACTTACCATACGCCACACAAACACATACTATACATATCACACACAGTACACACCACACACACAGCATACACACCACACATACCACACACCACACACACCATATACACCACAAGCACACACCATACATACCACACACACTACACACATCACACTCATATACACCGCACACACCATACACATAACAAACACATACCACACATACTATATGTACTACACATCACTCACACCATACAGACCACACTCACCAAATGGCACACACATATGGCATACCCACACACATCACACAGACACCAAACACCACAATCACTCTACATCACACACCATATGCCCACAGACAGCACACGCAACACATATACCACACACCATATACACCTCACATACCATATGCATATCATACTTCCCACCAACTAAACACTATATCCCATACCACAAGCACCACACACAGTCACACACACACCCACACACACAGCTCCTTATCCCTTGTCACAGCACACACACCCCACACATCACAACACACAGCACACACACCACACATACACACATACCCCATATACTATAGATACATACCATACCCCACTCACATACCACACTCATACATGCACACACATACACAGTAGTGTGTAGTATGTGTGAGTGTGGTGTCTGTGTGCTGTGACAGGGCATGGGGAGCTGATTCAGATGCTGAGCCCTGCACCTCAGTGCTTAGCCTACAAGAGTTTCCCATTCAGTGCCCAGGTGAGCCCCCATGCACCTGCAGCCTCAAACATGCCACAGGGCTGGGCCCTGAGCCTGCTGCATCCTAGCCCTGTGGCCACAGGTGGGCAGCCTGGGCACAGGTGTGGCCTGGAGCTCCAGATGGCAGCAGGTGAAACACCATCAGCAGTAGATGTCCTTCTCCAGGGAGGCTCCAGCCAAGGACGGCCCTGCCTTGGTCACCTTTGCTCCCCTTTGGCTCAAGGCCCTCTCCAAGACCCCAGCCAGAGAGTGGGGAGGCAGTGCTACCCCCAACCCCCACCCCATCCCTGTCACTGCCTTAGCCTGGCAACAAGGTGAGGAAAGGGACAGGCTCAACTGCATGCCGGTAATTTGTTTTGGCTTTTGGTAGATGAGGACACTTAGGTCTAAGCTGAAAGACAACACTTCCTGGATCCTTCAGGTGACCAGCCCCTCCCCAGGTGCAACCCACCTGTGACGAAGAACCTGCCCAGGATACAGACCTCATTTCCCTCAAGGTCGATGCCTCCCCACCAGCTCCCTGGGTTTGGGGCAAAGTTCCTCTGTCCAGAACTTGAGCCTAGAACCAAGGTAAAAAGTCCCATGTGTTCTTCCAAAAAGATACCTGCACATGAATGTTTATTGCAGCACTGTTCACAATAGCAAAAACATGGAACCAGTCATGCTGTTCATGAAACTGGACTGGATTTAAAAAAATATGGTTCATATGCAAGATGGAATATTACACAGCCATAAAGAAGGATAAACATATGGACTTCGCAGCAACTTGGATGGGTTTAGAGTCTATAATACTCAGTGATCTATCACAGAAACAAAGAAGCAAGTACCACATGTTTTCATGCATAAGCAGACCCTGAACACCTATCATAATACTGTAATAAAGGGATTGGCAATAGCGGGGCACTGCCAGGGGAGGGAGAGTGGGTACATAACGTCAATAAGGGTAACTGATCTCAAATCAGGTGAAGTGGGGAACAAAGGGAGGCCAAAATTTACCTGTACAATGATCACTTATATACCTAATCCTGAATTGTACCCCACATCTTTAAAGTGAAAATGATAATTTTTACAAGTTCCATGTGTTATGGGGTGGCAGGGGGAGTGGACTCAGTCCCCAACACAGGCCTGGACAGAGATGCCCATCCTCTACCTCCTCCTATCCTCCCAACCCTTAGGAGGTAGCGCCTGCTGCCCTGTGTAGCATACAGGTGGGGTGGCAAATATGCCTATGACCTCAGACCTGAGCAAGACACAGTAGGCTGGGAGCTGGGATGGGGGGAACTGAGGCTGAACATGAAGTTGTCTTCCCTGAGAGATGCATCCTCCAAGAAGAGTAAAACAAAGTCCTTAAGTAAAGCTCTGGGTCTTGCACACCCACCACAAACCATGAAGAGGGTGGGAAACATCTCCAAGTCCCTGCACCAACACCCCATGGAGCACAGACTCTTCAGGGAGTACAAGGTCATGGTGTCTCCAAGTCCCTGTGCACACGCCCAGGAAGTGCAGGGTCTTGGGTTGGGCTGTAGTTTGGTGTCAGACTTCCTGGAGCTTCACTCCCAGCACTGCCTCTCCCTGACCAAGTGACCTTGGGCACATCCTCTAGCCAGGGATCTTCATGTCCCTTTTGTGAAACCCTCTGCAGGGTTCTTCCAAGGTCTAAAGGTACACATCCACATATAAAGCTCCTACTGGAACTGGTACTACCTGGCCAGCTTTTAATAAATGGTTGCTTTTTTTATTGGTGATGAAAAATGGTCTGACAGGCAAACACAAAAACAAACCCATTACACTGAGTGCCACAAATCTTCCTCTAAACATCTGAAGCTAAAATTGAGGTCACATGCTTCACAGTACATTAGTGACTAAATTCTGAATAACATCATTTTGTAAAGAAGGAATAATTGGCGAATTATGAGATTATTTTAGCACAGTAACTTGAGAAAGAACAAAACGAAAGGGAACCAAGGCTTAGATTCATGAAAAAACAAAGGATGCATTCCATTCAAGGCAAACTCCTATGCAAATCTGCACTCTGGGGTTTCTCACCTTGAGGAGGAACTAGGTTGTTTCTACAAGGAGTTGGGGACACCTTAGAAGTCAAAGGCTCAAGCACCTCATTTGACCATGGGGAACCAGGGAGCAGAGAGTTTGGACAACTTGATCATCTTCCCCATGGGGTGTGTGAGCTCCTGGCTCCAGGTGACCCTGGTACAAGTGGCCTCTGAAAAGGACTCTCTCAGGGGTGGGAGATAGGGAGCATTCACTTCTCCCATCCCTCTGATGTTTGCCAGGTTCCATGAAGGTGACCCACTTCCCCGTAAAGCCCTGGTTCAGAAGAGCAGATCTCTCCCAGGGCAACTCCGCTGGCATCAGCCTGTGGGTCCTTTTTATTTTCCACCTGTAGTTTCTAGTTGAAGGACTCATTTGTGATCCCTGTCTGCCCAGCCCTGATGAACCTCAGTTTCTTGTGTGCAAAGCCAGGACCTAGGTCTTCCCAGGAAGACACTGCCCTATGGTGGATAACAGACTCATTATTGGGTGAACAGATATAGTCTGAGAGGAGGCAGGGCACCTGTAGTGCTGCACTGCCTGGCTCAGAGGTCCACCCAGCTCTGGTTGCCTCTTCCCTTGCCAGAAGTATATGGGTCACTTTGTTGTTTATACTGGTTTGGGTTGAGCTCCCTATCACTGCACCCAGAAACTTCACAGATGCTAGAGTTTCCCAAGGCTCACTTTTAAGGGGGATCACAGCACACACAGGGTAGGGCTGAGATACAGAGGACATGGGAAGTGCCAGGTACCCTTTCTCACCACAGGCAAGCCCCACCAACTTTTGACATAACTATTTGGTCAACCTCTCCTCAGGCCCCGTTCCACTCCTGTTTCCACTATTCAGTGGATCCTCCCCT
>NW_007245789.1:536167-587659 GCF_000164805.1 Carlito syrichta | reverse complement strand
CCCACCCCCGTACCCCTGCCCCCTCTGCACTGGTGTTTAGGACTTAGAAGATTCCCTGTCTGGTATTGTTATCCGTCACTCAGCTAAAGTGTTACTTCCTGGGAGTGACAGATGATCCCTATAGCCTTCCTGTCCCTATCAAGACCCTCAATGTAATTCTTTGAGGGTCACTGGAACTCTGGGAGGCATTCCTTGCTACTTCTCCATTTGCTCATTGCCTCTGTTTCCCTGGAGCAGACACTCCCTGAGGGCAGGCCCTGCTGGGTGGCACAGACCTAGCCCAACTCTTCACAGCACACTTTTTCATCTTCCTTTCTGGTTTCTACCTAAGTTGCTCACATCTCTCATCAGAGCTATGCCTGCTTAAAAAAATACAGAAAATGGGAAAATAAAAGTTGCATTGACAAACTACACCCATCTTAATGTAGCTTTGTCTTTAGGAAAAGTCAACATAATAATTCTTCTTGTTTCAGACCAGGTGCCAAGAGGGAAATCAAATAGCTTTTCCAGCCTGGGAAACAATAACAGCCACTTCAGAGTGATCACCACCCCTGGCCAGGCGCAATCAACAGAGGAGCCCATGTCCTATTATGGTGCTGCTTTGCCTCCGATTATCTGGCAAATAAACCAATTTAGGAGCCCACCAGGGTCTTCCTGGCCGCCTCTCTAGGGCCCTGGTTGAGCTGGCCCTGTCTTCATTTCCATACTGCCAGCATCCTTGGCAAGATGGAGAAATGTCATTATTTACCAAGAAAGCAGGGTCTGAAATGGCAATTACTCAGCAGGTCAACAGAAGGCCCCGGGGTACTTCTCTCAGTAGAATTCAGTCAGACCCGCTTGAAACTGAAAGACGCAGCCACGGGTCTCCTATCCCCCATGAACTTGCATCCCATTTGTCGACAAAAAATGAGTATGCATCTCTCCAAAGATACATTCATGCCTCAAAATATAAATCAATTGCATGCCCTACAAAACCTACATTAAGCCGGGCTCGGTGGCTCAGCCTGTAATCCCGCGCCTTTGGGAGGCTGAGGTGAGTGGATTGCCTGAGCCCGCGGGTTCGAGACCCACCTGGGCAGCGAGACCTCATCTCTACAATAAATTAAAAAAATCAGCCGGGCGTGGTAGCGCATGCCTGTAATTCCGGCTACTTGGAAGGCTGAGGCAGAAGGATCGCCGGAGCCCAGCAGGTCGAGGCTGCGGTGGCCAGGAGCGGCCACTGCACTCCAGTATGGGCGACAGAGTGAGACTCCAACTCAAAAAAAAAAAAAACCTACATTATAAACTGACAAATGAAATGAAAAGACAAGCAAAACACAATTCTACTGCCTTCTCTGTGCACCCCAGGGGCTAGTCTCTATGTCTCCAAGGTGCCATGGAGGCCACTTGTGGTGTAGGTTGGATTGGGATAGTCCAGCCTTCTCTCCCCTTGTGTTACTGCTAAGGCATGGAGGGGAAGGAGGCAGCCATCCTGTCCCATTGATCTTGGCATTGACCACTGGACTTTGGCCAATGGGAGGTTAGTGGGTCTGACCCAAGCAGAAGCAATAAATGAGCTCCTGTGGTTGAGTTCGCTGCTTGCTCCTATGATGAACAAGGTAAGACGTTGGTGGGGATTCAGTAGTCAAGAACTCACAGAGACACACGGAGGAGATCTGGACCCACCTGCAGCCTGCAGCAGAGGGCCCAGCTAACCTACATCGATGCTTGCTGCGGTGGGGCATGGAGGCCAGGGTGTTTGCTAGGCAGCACTGATGCAGTAGTAGCTTACTATGACATTGATTCAGGCCATCACTCAGCCCTCATTCCAACCTCCACTATGCCCCAAGAATGATAGTGTGTATTCCAAAGGACTCAAGTGAGGGAAAGTTCACCAGCCAATATTTTATTATCCCATATCACCCAGAGCCAAAAATCTGACACAGGGATGGGACACGACTTGGCCCCACTCACAGCTGGCCTGAGGACAGAACACAGGCTAGGCCCCTCAGTCCCCTGTCAAGGGCAATTTTCTTCCTTCCCCTGCTTAGCCCTGGCTCCTTTCTCTAGCCCCCTAAAACCAGGAGTCGGCAAATTCTTTCTATAGAGTTCCAGGTAGTAAATATTTTAAGTTTGGGAGGCCACAAATCATTTCTGTTGCTTCACATAACTTTTTGTTGTGGTTATAACCCTTTAAGAATATAAAAACCGTTCGGGTACAGTGGTTCAAGCCTGTAATCCCAGCACTTTGGGAGGTTGAGGCGAGAGGATTGCCTGGGCCCATGGGTTTGAGACCACTCTAGGCAACATGGTGAGACCTCATCGCTACAATAAATCAAAAAATTAGCCAGGTGTGGTAGCATGTGCCTTTAGTTCCGACTACTTAGAAGGCTGACGTAGAAGGATCGCCTGAGCACAGCAGGTCAAAGTTGGGGTGGCTGTGAGCGTGCCACTGTACTCTAGCCTAGGCAACGGAGTGAAACTCCAACTCAACAACAACAACAAAAAGAACATAAAAACCAAAAGACTCTAAGCTTCCTGGCAATATCTAAATGGGCCACTGGTATTAAAAACCACAGCTTCCACTCCTGAATCTCGCCATGGAGAAGGGGCATGCGGTTCACTGTGCACTGGTGACAGTGAGGTCTGTGTGCTTCTCGGATCCACAGCAAATGATCCATGAGGAAAGGAAGGGCATCATGCCTCTGCCACTCCCTCAAACTGCCCCTGACACCCTCAACCTGATCCCTCACCCTCAGTCTGGGGGACCTCAGAGAACCAGTTGTGCTGGGTCTGCTCCAAGGCCCTATTGCCCGCTACACTCTGGCAGACACCTTGTTTCTTCTGGAGACACCATAGCGCCCTCTAGGCTGGTGAATGCAGTGGTTATGGGAAGTGCAGGGGGGCAGGAAAGGGTTTCACACCTCCCACAGAGGGCTGCAGTGCCCTCTGTGCTGTGCTTCTCCTGGGACAAGGGAGAGGTGAGGTTGTGACTGCCTGTTTCATGTGCACAAGGAACTCCATGCGATTTGGTCCTTACAGGACCCCTGAGTCAATCTTTGTGTCCTGCTGCCTAAGACTCAGAGACCAGGCTTGCCCAGGCCCTCATGGTCGATCGGTCAGTGGCCAGGTTCAGGTTTGAAAACAAACCCTTTCCTGTGTCCCATATGCGTCCTGGTACACAGATGTGGAATGCCCTGGGCTTTGGTCACAAACCATCCCTGATGCAAGGCCCATAGTCCTGAAGATTGGACATAGGGGAGGGGGACACTGCCCGGAGATCCCACAGCCAGATATTCTTCATGATATTCTCACCTAGAAATGCATTGAGGACAGAATGGGAAGCTCCAAGCCTCAGGTCCCTGGGAGGCTGGGCCATGTGGTCGTACCACAGGCCATCCCCACCCTACCTTTGCCCCCACCCCTAGTGTCTCAAAGGCAGAGGAAACAGGAACCAAAAATCAATCCATACCACCACACCCTCCTGCCAGCCCCAAGCCATCTGGTGCAAGTCAGGAAGTCCTCTCCGACTCCTGCCAGACCCGAAGACTGATTGGAATTTAATTTTTAGATAGCATTTCTTCTGACCACAGTCATCACTCAGAATTCCTCCAGGAGGGGCACCCAATGCAGCCACGTCTAGAGGGAGCCCCTGTGCCAGATCTTGACCCTCTGTGGGCATGGGGCATAGCCTGTCCCAGCCCAGGCAGGCCCTACTACCTTTGCCCCTCTGGCCACCATCAGCATTTCAAGGGCCAGATCCCAGCAACTCCTCCACATACAGAGGCTAAACGCCTCACTTTATGTAGTGTAACCCATCCTCAACAACGGAAACACGCTGTCCGTGTGCATGTGTGTGTGCCTTCTGAGCCCATGGGCGGCTGCAAACAAAGGCACTCTGTCCTCCCCACAGCGCAGGGGACAGGGAGCCGGAAGTCTTGGCCGCAGATGAAGACAGGCATGCTGTTGACATGGAAACCCAATAGTTAAAAATTCTTCAGGCAGTTTCAAAATGTCAAATTTTGATAACCAGGTTGGAGTCCTTGTTTCTCTATAGTGAAATGTTTGGCAAAACAAGCCCTGCCATGAATTCCTGACAACACGTCAACAGCGGCGCACGCCTGAGCCATATGTCCCTGGCTGGGCGGTGCACGCTCATTACCCGGCGCCGGCTCCCCAGTGCTGATGCACTGTCAGAGCTGAAAGGATGGCCTGCCTCTCCGGGCTTGTCTTTTATGGACATATAACTTGTTGGTGAACAAAGGAAATCCACTTGTTTCCTGGCTGGATGAAGGGAAAGCCCTCGGATAGACAATTCTCCCTCTGTGTTTCTCCACAAAAAACCCAGGGCTGCTGGCATTTGCCTTGAGCCAGGGATTGTAGGTTTCCAAGTCCTTGCTAATTAATTGAAATGTGTGCAAGTGTGTGTGTGTGTGTGTGTGTGTGTGTGTGTGTGTGTGTGTGTGTGTAGGGTCACGGGGGACACATGAAGAAAGAGTCCCACACCTACATATGGACAGTTATCTTTGCCAAGTGAGTTTTAGGAGAAGAAAACCAACTAGACTCTGGAACACAATGCTGGTATTGGCTGGGCTTCACTGTATGGGGCAGAGAGTGGCGGGGCAGCCCTGTGATGGGGACCAAACAACACTTGCACTCATGTGTGTGTACATGCATGCATATAATTGTGTACCCATGTGTACATAAATGTGTGTACACACACACGTGCCTTGTATTATGATGTGTGCAGTGTGCACACACCTAAACATATGCATACACCCATATAGTTTTTGTGCATGTGTGTGCTCAATGCACATCCATGATGTACACACGTGTAATACTGAAATTAGACATGTCTCCTAAGCACTAAGCTCATTCCATTCTCTTCTGTATCACCATTATGTACATACAATTTATAAAGGTGCAACTTACACACACAATGATGGGACCATGTCCACATGTGTGGTATATAAGATACACTTCTGTAAGTCACACTTACATAATACTGAAGTGCGATCACCATTTTCACAACCTATAAAAACTTTCCATTTTCTCTGGAGTTACACATGTGCCCCAAACAATCAGAACATTCCCCTAAGAAAGGTTCCAACAGGTCCTGGAGCCCTGTCAGAGCATCTCTGAGATGAGAGGCCCAGGGCCCAGGTTCCCAGCTTCGGGAAAGGGAATTCTCCAGGTAGGGGAGAAGCAACAAACTGCAATGCTCCTAGAGCTGAGGGGTCCTCTTAGGGATCCTCCCCTGCCTGGGGAGACAAGGATGACAGAGGACCTACTAGTGAAAGCAGAAGTAGGAAGAAATGAGAAGACAGAGGAGCTGAGGTATCCACCCAAGGCTGCTGCTCTGCCTCCAGTGCCCCCAAACAACTGACAGGCACTGACCTTCCCCTACTTCCCCTCCATGGTGACCAAACCTCCATGGTCACTCAGTGCATCTCCCTCTGTCAGTCACAGCTGGAGTCAAGCCTGGCCAACCCAGTGTATCTGCATGTCACATCCACCTGGACACCCTGTTGTCATGCCCCCAACCTCAGTGCAGATCTGCCTGGTCCACAGGGTCACCTGAACCAGGTCCTTCCCTGGTCCCGACTTCTCTCAGAATAAAGGACATTCTCAGGGGACCCTGCAGCTCATTCAACCTCCCTTTGTCCCTCTGAGGCAAAACAGCTCTATTTAACATGTGGACAAGGAGATATTTCAAGAAGTAAAGTCGGTGGAAAAGCCTCTTGGTTCCAGGATCAAGCAAATCTCATAGCTCTGCTGACTCCAATCACAGCCTCCCTCTGGCTCTGGCCTTCAGTATGCCCTTCCCGTCAGCTGTACCTCACTTCCCCTGAACCTGCTACTAACAGACACATCTTCTCCCTTCTGGCCCACATGCTCCTCGGTCTTAGAACTGATCATGTGGGGCCACCACCATGGGACCCCTAGGCAGACCTGAGGAAAGTTGGAGCAGGAGGAAAGTCTGTTCTTGCTTCACCTGTCTGTCCCTGCCTAACCTGCCTGACCCCTTCTCACCTATATTCTTGCCCCTGCCAGGAGGGTGGCAATACAGAGAGACACTATGGCGTCTTCTGAAAGGAGCGTAACTTTTCCATGTCCTCATCAGTCCAGCTCCAGGTAATACATGTGCTAAAGTGTCTTGTTAACTCTGGGGTGCTGACCCACCCAGCTCCGCAAACCATGGCCCATGATCTCCACCTGTGCTAACCTTGTTTCTTCTGCCAAACATGGCGGCATCAACTATAATCAAGCCATATGATAGTTTCAACTTAATTTTCTTATCACATTTTTGAACACTGACTTTTTTGGCCGACAAAGCATACATGGAGAAAGGATACATGGAGAATGGAAAAAAATGTGAGAAAAGTGAAAATGTTCTTCTCTTGGTGATAGTACAATATAATTTCATTCTGACCAAGGACTCAGAGGACCAGAGGGTAAACCTGTGTTGAGAAAGGGGCTCTAGGACTTGGTGACCTTTTCCCAGGCCCCTCTGGACCTTTCTATAGACATCTCCCTCATGCCTACTGGGTACCTGGCCTAGGCTACTTAGTGTGCAACCCTTTCTGGCATTTCAGAACATGGTGGAATCCAGCTTTGGCTTAAATAACCAATATATATCTTGCTGAGCATCTCCCATGGCCAAGGCCCCAGTTCGGACCTACGACCTTGGACCTGCATGCTGGACCTTGGACCTGCATCCGTGATACTGAAGACCTAGTGCAGAGAGAGCTTCACTCATGCCCACCCTGGAGCCACTGCTTCATGCCAGCCTAGCCTCCTCAGTGCCAGCTGCATTGAAGCTGCCTTCTGTAGGCACAGGCAATTCTAGGGTTGGGAATCTGGGCCCAGGTAAAGGTCAAAGTTTTGACCACCCTGCACCCCACCCATACACACAACCAGTCCCCTCGGGGAAGACCAAGGCATTCATGGGACTTTTGCTCCTTGCTCCTTCCACCTTAATACACTTCGTGTCCACTCACCCCCTCCTCAAGGATGCCTCCCCAGACCACTGCCACTTCACCAGGTTGCCCTGGGAGTCCTTCTGCACAGAGGGCAGCATCTGCACAGAAGTATGTCCGCATCCACCTGTTAGCAATTCCCCTGTCCCTGGAGCAGAGTTTAGAACAGCCTTGGGGCTCAGCACCCTAGGTTCATGCCAAATTGTGCCACCATGACTGGTGAGATCTTGACAAGTGCTTAACATGTTTGGGTCTCAGCTTCCTCACCTGAGAAGTGGAGAAAACATTAGCTCTCTATTGCAAAGACATCTGTCCTGTGTTCTCCAAATCTCAGTCTTGTTCCTCTAACACATGAGAGGCCAGTGCTCCCAGCCTGTCAGTCCAAGTCTGACCACACCTTCCTGTGCCATCCTGTCTTTCTTCCCTTTCACAGTGACCTGGAAGCCAGGTGTTAAATGGCAGGTTGTGGTAGAGGGTCTCCCAATGACTGCATGAGGGATGCCAGACTTGGCTTTACTGTCTACAACCTGAGCCCCTCCATCCTATCCTCCTCCCTAAGTCAGCCTGTGATACTTAGTACATAATCGTTGACTGATCCCAAATTCATTATTTTCAAACCTAAGGCCAAAATACTCAAAAAGACTGTCCTGAAAACACAATAGATACTTGTTGAATTCATGAACAGCCCTGGTATTGACCAGTAGGGAGTCAATTCAGTAGGGAGTCAATCCCAGTAGGGAGTCTCTTGAGAAAACGTAACATATATTCCCAAAATGTATACCTAATCCAAAAGATCAGAGCTGTCAGAACTGGCCACAGCCTGAAAAGGTGCAGAATAAATAAAAAAAGGTAAATACTCTGAATATTAGGCGTCCAGTCCCTGTAATCTCTTCCAGAGCTCTGAACGCTGAACCCTGTAGTGAGGACAATATTTGCATAATCTCTCTAGAAAAGCCCCTCGAAGCCAAGCTTATCATCTCTCTGATGAGAAAGAAAAGATGAAGGAGATCACTTCTTTTCCATCAGAGAACAGAAGGTAACACAAGATTCAGTGTCTGGAGGAAAGGGAGGGAGGGAGGAGAGAACAGGAGGGGGGCTCAGGAGAGAGCCACCCACCTCTGTCTTCAGCCTGAATGGTTGTGAGGACAGGAAACAAGCTCAGCTGCAGAATCAGATCCAGAAGCATCGCCAGTCACACTAGCACTTGCTGGAGGCGTGGAGTGTGGCCTATGGTGCCTAACCATTCCCGGCCACAGGACACTCCCCCCTGCCTTTCTGCCATGCATGTCCTCCTGGAGTTGGGGGGATGTAAAGTCCTTGGGGCAGCCCTACTCAAGCCCTCTGTGCATAACACTTTCTATTCCCAAGTGTCCCCAGAGGCATGTGGGCTTCAATGTGAAGTTGACAGCTCAGCATTAGGGCCCTTGTGGGTCTAAAGCCATTTCCCTTGCAGATGAGGAATCTGAAGGTTCAGGCTAGAGTCTCCTACATAGAGCTGGCAAGCCATGGGGATGCAGGCCTGGTGCCTCCAACTTATGCCCGTGAATGCCAAACCAAGTCAGTAATCGGTATGTCAATGGTCTTTGTGGGTCCTCCTGCAAAGACTCAGGTTGTGTGCAAGAAAGAAGCACTTCTTGATGTCCATTCTAGGAAGGGGACAAGTTGGCCCTGGGCCTTTCACCTGCCCCAATCTCATCACACCCTTACGCACAGCCCAGGGCAGGCTCCCAAAAGTCAGGGTCATGGCAGAAAAATCCCAAGGTTTAGTATCTTGGCTTCCTGTAGCCACACCCCTGAGTTCTATGAAAGATCAAATGGCTGACCAGAGGTTGGTCAGTGCATCCCAGAGGGGGAAACTGACCAGGACATTCCTGGGCTGGAAACATGCCAGGCCACACTGACATGCTGTGCAGCAGCTCCCATCAACCCTGGGCCACACTCTGGGCTGACTCCCTGCAACTGCCCACAAACTCATGGGCAGCTTTTGCTAGGGCATGTCTGTGACTGTGGCCAGGCCCTAACAGGGCTGAGGATAAGGCAAGTAGGAACATCTCTTTGTATAGGAAGTCATTATACAGCTGAGGTCAGTCCCTCAAGACCTCATGACTCCTCAACCACTTTCATTAGGAACCCAGGGGATATTTCTCCCTTGGTTTGTCACCCCTCATATCCATATATGCTGAGGGCACCTCTCCTGCCCCAAATGTCATTTCCTAGAAACTCCCTCTGCACAGTTCACCACTAGAGGGTTGGGCCTGAGGGAGCAGGGGTGGATGGGTGGCTCTGACTCCTGGCCTGAAGATGGCAAGTCACATGCAACATGAACAATATGACAGGGAAGATGGGAGCCTATTGGAGGAGAGGTCTCAAGAACAAAGGAGAGAAAAGCAAGTCAGGAGAACCACCAGGTTTCCTGTTCTACCCTAAAGCAGGGAAGGAGACAGAGTACTCCTGCTGGGCCTGGTTTCCCCTCTGGGCCTCAGTTTCTCTCTGTAAAACAGTAGCAGGTTCAACTGAACCACCCAAGGTCCCTGACTCAGGTCTCTACCACTCAAGTCAATACTTTGGAATGATTCACTAATTTGAATACCAGTTCTAGGACAGTGTTCTAGCATCCGCCCCGGAGAGCAGGCCTATTTTCGCTCAGGGTCTGATGACCAGCGTAGTTGATGCTGGGAGTTAAATGAGCATTTTCAGGAAGACACCGCAACGACAGGCAGCACAAAGACTCTCGATGGCCCAATTTGTCAGACGACTGTGCTCGGATGTCACAGGCAGGGAGCAGAGGAGACATGCTACATTTCTTCTGCAAAAATGTAGATGGAGCCACTGCCTCCTCCTCGCGTTGCCATGGCAACAGAGCAGGCAACGCAGGTCATCAGTGCAGAAGGGCAGGTTGCAGAAGCCAGGGCTTCCCTCGCCTGAGTCTGCCTAGACCCCACTAGGGGCCAGAAACAAAGGGCTCACAGCTCCTGCAGCCAAGAGCCCAGACTACAGGGGGCATCAGATATCCCAATGGCCTGGGTCTGAGAGGCACCCAACATCAAGAGAAAGGAGGGGCTGGATCAGCTGGTGCCAGATGCCCTGACCCTCAATTGGGCAGCTCTGCCTTCAAGAGTTTCCTCTGTGTTGCTCCTTTCAAGCTCACTGTGACATAAGGGCTACAACCATTCTTGCCTCACTTATGGTCATCTGAGAGCAAGGGCCCTGCCTACATGTCTTCCTTGGCCTCCACACTCATTCCATCACCACTTCTGTATAAAATTTCAGATTCTGCCACAGCCTAGCTGGTCAGAGAGCTCTTGACTCCTGGCTGGACACCCTCTTCTCCTGGTTGGACAACGTTTATCTTCTGCAACACCTTCATCACCTGTCTGGATAGCCTTACTCCTGGTTGGACACTCCTGTCTCCTGGTCGGACACCCTCATCTCCTGCCCAGACACCCTTATTCCTGGTTTAAAACCCTCATCTCCTATCTGGACACCCTTACTCCTGGCTGGACACTCGTGTCTCCTGGCTGGACACCCTTGTCTCTTGGCTGGGCACCCTCATCTCCTGCCTGGATACCCACATCTCCTGGCTGGACACCTTCCTCTCCTAGCTGGACATCCTTATCTCCTGCCTGGACACCTTCATTTTCTGCCTGAACACCATCACTCCTGGCTAGACACCCTCATCTCCTAGTTGAACACCCTCAATCCTGCCCAGACAACCTCATCTCCTGCACCAACACACACTCCTGTCTGGACACCCTCACTCCAGCCTGGATACCTTCACTCCTGCCTGGAACTCCCAACTCCTGCCTGGACATCCTTACTCTTGGCAAGATACCTTCACTCTTGCCTGAATACCCTGACTCCTGCCCAGATACCTTCATTCCTGCCTGGAACTCTCAACTCCTGCCTGCATACCCTCAACAATATCCACCTTGTTCTCCCTGTATCCACTCAGGCCCTAGACATGAGGATGCCGGAGAAAGCTCTTCAAAATAAAAATAGTATAAGCAAGTATCACTCTGTTAACCCTTCAGAGGGTTCTATTGCTCTGAAGGGCAAGACTACACTCTGGACAGCAACCCTATGTCCTCGTGTGATCTGACCACCCGAACCTTTCCCCAGGCTGGGCCTTCGCCCGTAAGGTGCCTCCCTACTGTCTCTCTGTTACCCTTTCCTGCCTCCATGTCATGCTGGGATTGTGTCTCCAGAGCAGGATTCCTGGGCCTCAACCGAAGCAAAGCCAGGTCTCCCTCAAGTTTCTCCTGTCGCACACACATGAAACTGTTCCTCCTGTATGTGTGTGCCTGATGGCCAAAGGGAGCATGTGCTTGTCGACTGAGTGAGGCTTACCCTACCCAGCTCTATACTCACACTCCGGGGCCACTCTGCTCTCTGGTTTGTGCCTGGCTCCTTCCACAGGGCTGACCTATATACCCAGACTCAGAACATATCTGACCTAAAGCATCATATGGTTAATTACACAAACTACCTAATTATTTGATAAGCCTGAAGGCATGTCACAGGTTGGGAACAAGCACAGGCCCCAACTCTCAGTCTCAAGTCCTGGGCTCCTGGGAGGGGAAGACTACCTTTGGTATGAGCAAGACCCAGTTAAGGAGTGTGAGGGTGGGAAGGGAGTGAATTGGGAAGGGGCTAGGTGCCGTGACAAGAGTCAGCAAATGCAGAGTTGCCGGGTGCTGGGCTGCTGGGGGCCGCCCTTCTCAGTATCCATCCTGGGCTTGGCTGTGCACAGGCCTTGGGGAATGTACAGACACAGTAGACCCATTTCATGTAGGCAGGTGTCACTGACTCATGCCCTAAGGCCCCACAAGGCTGGATTGGGGGCAGGCTAACCCAGGCCTAAGATGGGGATGAAGTGACCAGGAAACAAAGGGAGGGGTCCCCATGTGAAAGGCAGAGAGGTCACCTGGCCAGGAGCTCAAGACAGAGCTCTGGGTGGAGGCTCACTCTCCAGAATGGCCTGGCGGAGCACCTCAGGGGACCTTACCTCACTTCTGCTGCAGCCCCCCAAACACGCTCCCATTGCAATCCACTATGACTCACCAGGCCATAGGGTGACACCAGGCTCCCAACTCACTGGTTTCTAACATATCCGAATCTCAGTGTTCTTATCTGAGAACCTATGTTACCATTACCATCAGAAACCATCTCAGAGTCATGCAAGGAGGACAGGGTAATGCACCAAACTAGGCCGCAAGCTGCCGAGTGCCCAGGCAGCCAAGCCAGCTCTGGCCACCTCACCCTGGTGTGTCTGCCTGGTGCCCCACACAATGGATCACAAGGCAGTCCCAATTCAGAGAGGATAAAAAATAATAAAAGTGCATCTTGGAACTGACAACAGGAGGAGTGGATCTGTGAAGGAGCTACTGAGCCTCTTTGGGCTATTCCAGTACAACATAGCAATAAAACCTCTCATCAGTGTCCACGTAAGGGTATACCAACTCAGAAGACTCCCTCTGACCTCTCGGCCACCATCCCTGAACATGCTACTCTCCCTCTTGACCATGTGGCAGAGACTGAACACAGAGGGTCTGAGCCAGAGGAGGAGCCAACAGGAGTCCCTGGTCCTCCTGCCACTGCTGGCCTGGGTGGGATGTGACTTAACTGAGGGCTTCTGACAGGTATGGAGGTAGGGCATGACCTTCCTTCCAGGCAGACTTGGCAAGATAAGAGATAGGAAGGAAGCTGGAAAATCCCACCCTCTCTGTCCCATGGACTGTCTAAGCCACCTTCTTCCTGAACATTCTGTTTGGAGGACTCCCAAGGGTAAGTGACTGGCTGTTTCTGGGAAGCTGCAATCACTCAAGAGTCTGTCACTCCCCACCCCCAGGGTCCATCCATTGCCCCAGTTCCCCTCACCCCTGCCACACTGGCCTTACCCCTCCCCATAAGAAGGTACCACGTGAATCTTGACTCAGCTTTGTTTTCTAGGAGTTAGGGTAAGACAACAATCCTCTGGTGAAAAGGTGATACCATAACTACTCAATCATTCAGAAAACACAGATAACACCAGTGGGCACGGTAAGGAATCAGACAAGAAGGACCCATGGGAAATACCCCATACTTGGGCTGCAGTTGGGCTCTCTACAGAATCTGACATTTTACAGAGTGGGAAACTGACAGTCAATTAGAGGGAGTGAATGTTCAGGACCCTGAGTCATGGAGTCACCTCTGACTCTGGTGTCCTGAAGTCTCAGTATACAGAGGGTGGACAGCAGGTCCAGTCAATCATGCCCAGGGAAGCCAGTGTGGACCTTGCCAGGGGCACTGGGTTGGGCTATGACTTTTCAACATCTTATGCCTTAGTTCTTCAAATGCATACATCTGACTTTCACAAAATGAAAAACAAAAGTTATAATGGGCATCATAATGAGAGATATAATATTTAAAGGGAAAGAAATCATTTAAAAAATTACGAGGACAACTCAACATCTTATGCTTTTCGGAGGAACTGCAGTCCCATCTCACAGTTGATGTCATTGTTAATTTTTTCTAATGACACATTCAAGAAAAAAAGCAAAACAAAAGAACCATCAACTCAGCATTTAGAACAACATATTTTGACAGCATATTTTTAAACTAATTCCCCTCTTCCAATGAAAGTGCCATCTTGCAATCTTTTAAAGTCTATTCAGTATACACCAACATGATTATCTCATTCTTCTCATGATGAAAACTCCAAGATACATAATGACAGCGTGATCAACATGCAAATGCATTCATGGGACATTGTCTCTTCTTGTAAGGACCAGGAAGGAGGTAACAATGAGGGTGTGCCCACAGGAGCTCTGAGTATAGTGGGCAGCCTGGATGGTGATCTGTGTGATGTTGGCAGTCACAGAGTGAACTGGGAGTAAGTGAGGCGGCACTCCAATGCCAGCCTGCCTCTCCCAAGACAAAGGCTTCAGGGCCAGGGATTCTAAGGGCTCATGAGTTTTGGGTCCCCAGCATACAGATAGGGCTGGTGCAGCAGTTCAAGAAAGTCTTGTCTGTGGCACTTGCTCCCACTCTGCCCACTGAGGATTTTAGAGTTAGTCAAGGACATACAATGAGGGACCCTGCAGGCAGGGAGTTCCCCTCGGCTCTTGGCCAGGTTCAGGGGACCTCCCCAAAGCCACAGACAACTCATCCACAGCTCAGGGCACTGCATGAAGTTAAAAGAGGCCAGATACAGTTCCAGTCCCCGAGTGGCCCCTTCACACTGGGAGCACCTGGGCAAGACTACAAGCAAGTGCCCCTTGGTTTCTCATCTGTAAAGTGATACTAGTGGCTCACCTCACACATAACTGCCACCAGCCCAGGACACATTGGGCAGAGGCCCCTGAATGCTGCCAAGGCTGGTGCCTGAGCATGCATCCTCCAAGTCTGTATCAAAGACCACCTGATGCCCCTATCTAGCCGATTGGTGGTCCGGGAGTCAGGGCTCAGCAGAAATGGAATACTCAGGACAGCTTATCCAAAGTAGTTGTAGAGCAAAACAAGAGTGAGTCACACACATTGCCCAGCATCCACAGGAGATCAGGAGACAGGAAAAACAGAAAGGCTCAGGTAGAACAAGGATTCTACAGGTGGGGACCGGGGGACAGTAAAATAAGCATCTTCAGAGAGAATGTCTTTGAAATTCAGATTCTCAGGCCCAGATCAACCCACTGAATCAGAAATCCTCGGTGGAGCTCAGCGATGTGTACTTCCACAAGTTCCCCCAGAGGATTCAGCTGCATGCTCAAGTTTGGAGACCATTGAGGCAGAGAGTGGATCTGGATCAGGGAGCAGGTAAGACGTGGACCTGGGCAAAGTTTTAGCAGGGAAGGGGAAGGAACAACTTTGAGAATCAGAATGAGAGAAGCCTACTCCAGCAGAAAGAGCAGGGCAGCAGGCACCTAATGGGGGCTTGGGGAGTGTGCAAAGCCCCCAAGAGCTTCAAATTCCTATGTTGAGGGTTCCAGGTTTCTCCCTAAGCCCAAGGAGATCAGCCTAAGGTGGGACCCCACCAGTGGGCATATATGCTAGGCTGCGTGATTCCCCCCAAAGAAGTTCACATCTTAATCTTTGGGGGAAAAAAAATCTTTGGAACCTGGAAATGTGTCACTTTACATGGCAAAGGGAACTTTGCGTATGTAATTATTAAGGGTCTTGAGATGGGAGATGACCCTGGATTATCAGGGCAGGTCCTAATGTCATTTCAAGGGTCATCGCAAGTGGGTGGCAGGAGGGTCAGAATCAGAGAAAGAGTGAGGACAAAAGTTGAGGTCAGGGAGGAGAGATGATGCTACTCTCTGGTCTTTGAAGATGAAGAAAGAGACTGGGGGGATGGGGTAGGAGTCAAAAGTCCAGCTCTGTCACCTGAAAGGAGCACCAATCTGACTGAAGATAGTCTCAGAGAAGGGCCCAAAAAGCAAGGCATGGAAAGGAATCCCATCAGTGTAAAAGGTCCTGCAGACAGAGAAAGGATCTTTCTACATTTTTTGGTGGAGAGACAGAGTTACTGCTTCCTGTCTCCCAGTGCAGAATAAACACATCTGGGCCACTCCCCTTTGCTTCCCTGAGGATGTTTGGTGCAGAGTCTTGGGGTCCTCACCCATAGGATGGGCTAGTGACTCACCTGGGCAACCTTGTCAAGGTGGCTTCTGTGTCAGGGCTGGATCCTACGTGTGAGAATTAACCAAGCCCTGCGAAGATCAGGATGTGGACACTCCAGTGTTTTGGGGGAGCTGGCACTTCTTTACCATCTCAGGCTACAAATGCTCAGGAGCTTCATGGATGCTGCCAATGTTCTGTTTCAATTGTTAAGTGTCCAGAAGAGTGTTTGTGCCTAAGCTTCCAGGAAGACATGCTGCTCTGCCCCTCATTGTGGCCTTGGAAATGCAAGAGAGGACGTGTCTCCATCCCTGCGGTCTTCTCAGAGCTCACAGAGGCCTGTGCTGGGAAGGGGAGCTTTCTCTTCACTCGAAATGCCAAAGGCACAGACGAGCAGACCCTCCTATTGGTCCCCACACTGCTGAACTGTGCACGCTTTTGAGACAACATCCTGAGACCCGCAAAGATCAAGGCCACGAGGTCAGCGTCAGAACTGGAGCACTTTCAGCCGCACAAAGGGAAACTGGCTAGGAGGGAGTGGGGAAAGAGAAATTCCTGAAAAGATGTGATAATGGACTAAAATAAGACCAGTGACAATAAAAAATGGGGGGAGGTGCATATCGTGTTATCTTCCCACCTGGTATCCATTCTCTGACTCGCACATCAAAGTCTGGCCTGGCTGTGGGGCAGGCCGGGAACGTGTAGAATGGGAGACGTGGGCGCTACTCTTGGGTGGCCCATGGTGCCCTCAAAAGCCTGTGCCAGCTTCCTGAGCCCTGTCAGTCTTCCCATTGCTCCCTCCCACACACCCCCACCCTCTGCTGGGAGGACCCTGCATCCACACCCAGCCTGGCCTTGTGCCACCTCAGCTGGCCTATTTTCATCTGCTGGGGGCAGGCTTCCCGCTAAAGCATCCTGATAGTAGTAAGTCTGGGCTGTCCAGGAATAGGGGTTTGGCTGGATGTGGCTCTTTCCTGGGCCCTCATGATGCCCTTTCTTGTGCAGCACTGTCACTGAGCTGGGGACAGAGGGGCAGAGGGCAGTCACAGGCAGCTGATCTGACACAAAAGGGCCTTGGAAGCAGTCCCTCAGAAACAGTTCCGCCTCAGGAGGAACTTCCAGGAGCAGAAAATGTCCAAAGTTTTCCATTCCAATCCTCCTCTCTGCCTGAGTAGCTGAAAACCAGGAAGTAACAGATCCACCCCCATATCCCAGTTCAATTCTGGGGGCTAGCCACACAGGAGGGACCAGTGGGCTTGCTGACTTTGTGGCTGGTCCAATCCTTCCCCTATCAGCATAAATGCTAATAGGAGGGCCAGCCTGGTTGTAACATTGGCATTTTGAGTAAAGGAAAAGTTCACATTCCCTGGATGGGCTGCAAGGAGAACTGACCCTATACCATTTTCCCAAGCCCTGATGTCTGGCCTGGAGCAAGTACAAGGCTATGACACTAGAGCTAGTGGACAAGAGAGTCATGCAGCAAACCCAGCGAGCATAGGAGCAGAGTACAGAAATGTGCCCACTTTCCCGGCAGCTTCCAAGGAACACAACCCTGGTCCTGTGTCAGGCAGGGATCTCAGTCCAGGGTGAAGCAGACACTGGAGAGGTCTGTCTCATGAGCTTCAGAGGAAGGGATGGAGACCAGAGAGCTGGAACCCTCAGTGCTGACATCAGTAGCACCCAGACTATGGCCTGCCTGGCCCTGGCCATCCTCTGCTATGACCTGTCAGGCTTGGGGTCTCTTTCAGGGAAGGAATCCACAGACAGCCCCTCTTTAGTTATCAGAGCCACCTCAGCCTGTTCCTGGTTCCCCTAAAGAAGTGTCCTGCTTTTGCACTAGGAAGCCTCACTGTCTGTTCCCCTGGCCAGGTCATGTTGGACAGTGGACCCATGGCACCGTGGAGCTGGAGCGCCTTGCAAGAAGGCCTCTTGGTCATTCACCAAGGGACAGGCCAGCGCAGGGCTACTTTCAGTCCTTGTGCTGACTTACAGTAGAGGCCCTGCACTTCTCTCCATGAGCAGTCACACAACCCACAGCAACTGCAAGACCAAGTGGATTTCCAAGAAAACTTCTCACCCTCTGTGATTCTCTGAGCTACTCCCTTTTCCTGGGATTTGAAGGGTACGACCTTTCTTCCAAAAGCAGACGATAATGAGACTCTGTGTTTGTAACCCTAACCTCCAGGCCCTGTACTCACCCCAGGTAGCCTGTGTTTGTAACCCTAACCTCCAGGCCCTGTACTCACCCCAGGTAGCCTCAATGTCAAGAAATGGAAGATTTCCTGAGTCACAGCCCCTACCTATGGGCACCCACCACCCACTTAAGGGAAGTAGACTCCAAGACAGTACAGGATGGAGCAGTCACTGAGTTGGTGGATGGTGCCTGGGGCTTCCTCTAGATCCAGGGGTTGAGAGCAAGGTAGGGTGCTTGGGAACAGAGGTCATTTGGAAAACCGTTTGCTGTCTGTTCAGAGCCACAGGCCTGAACACAGAGCTGTGGCCCTTCCCACCTGCAGAACTGCCACAGGCCCAGCTGTCTTGAGACTAAACGCCCACACCAAGAAGGACAGATGGGAGAGGTGCAGAGTCCACATCTTGGATATCAACAGTTAGCCTTGGGTTGCCCACGCCCAGCTTCTTTATGAGGAAAACAAAACAAAACAAACCTCCTTGTTGTTTAGGCCAATGCTGGTCAAGTTTTCTGGTACTTGCAGACAAAGACATTCCCAACAGAAAGGAACTGTGATGCACCAGTCACCTCCACCTCAGCGCTCCCCACCAGGAGTGCCAGGCACTGGCCAGGAGCTCAGGCTCTGTTTCTTGCACAAGGTTTCAGTCCAGAGGCATCTGTGTCACATTCTCCTGGCTGTGGTCAGGACTCCCTCCCCCCCAACTCCCCCAGTTTGCTTTGAATGGGAGCTAAGGATAAGAAGCTGCAGGAGCAGAGCATCTGCCTCCTTCCACACAGAGATCCTCCTGGCCATCCCATGACCACAAGCTTCCAATGCCAACTCCAGGTTTATAGGGATGGGTAACCATGTGAAAGAGGCCCAGCAACACCCAGGAATGAATACGATGCTTTAATGACAAATCCAATAAAGACTGGGATAATTCCAGGCGACAACTGAACTCTTGCCGTATTTACCTTTTATGCCTAATGGATCGGGTCCATTTGCAGCCATGCGTCCTCCGTCTCCGGCATCACTGGTCAGTGATAGATCCCTGAAACCGCACATTTGTAATAAACACCATTCATCGCAGGCACGCCGCCCATCCTGGAAACAGCGCTTTAGAATTTTTTTGTTTTTATCACCAGCTTAATGATGACTAATGCCTGGGTGATTATCTTGTGCTTTTTTTGTGTGGCACTGAGAACAAACAATATCATTAGCATTGCAGAAAGGGAGAGAAAATGAGAGAGGGGCAGACGCAAAGGAGAGCTAAAAGTCAGATGCAGAGCCAGCTCGGAGTCTGGCAAGAATGTCTGCAAACTCAACCCCAAGGGTCTCCGGGCTGTGATCTGGAACCTTCCATTCTTCACTGTTTGATGCTGCAAAATGAAACAAACCCAAATCGGGGAGAAGAGTTCCTGGGATGCACTGGCATTATTTTTTTTTTTTTAAGTGCCCAGATGTGCATTTAAGAGCAACATCCTGCTGGGTGAATAAAGCCAGAGGAATGCTGATAAGGCAATAATTGGTGAAATGGGCCAGAGAAAACCCATTCACAGTCCTCCTTATATGGCCTGGATGGGATTCTGTTATGGCCATGGTGGGAAGAATTCACCAGGCAATTAATTTCCAAAGAAAATTCCATCCTCTCACACATACATTCTTGCTACAAACAGACATCTTTGGAACACGGCCCAACCTAGTCTCCTGGGCTCTTCCAGGAGTTGGTTGCCTATAGTGGGAATGGGTCCTCTCTTGCCTGGATAGTGCCCTCTTGCTCCACTCTGAGACTATCCCCTGGCCATGGCATAAGGGATGTGCTGAAGCCCAGGGTCTGGAAGCAACAGTGGACATGTTCTGAAGGAAATGTCCAGACCTGGGGCCCCTAAACAAGACAAGATGATGCATTAGTACTTTTCCAGCAACATCAGGGATATCTGTCAGTTCCCCTGAATCCACCAGGTTTTCTCTGTTCCTGTTCTGGCCTGGGGTACCCTCCGGAGCCCCTTATTTTCCTTCTTCCTCTCCATTAATCCCTGCCCACGTCAGGCTGCTCTCAGCTCTATCCCAAAGCCCCTCCTCACCTCTCTCACCAAATCTCCTCACACCAGTCTAAGACAACCAATGAATTAGTCTCAAATTTCCGATGAGAAACGTTGTAGCTCTACTTCCTCTCCTTAGAGTAATGCTAGGAATAGGAGGCTACTCCAGAAACACTTCCTCCTGATGTATTCTCTCATCCCACAGATGTAGGCTTCAGTCAGTCACTTCACCGACCAGAACGATAAGTGGTAGGTGTTGAAATAGCCCTTCCAGCCTTGACTGGCTTTGGATGTGAGGCAGCTGGAATGAGGGGATACACCAAGGAACAGAAGGGCAGATGCAGCAAACAAGTGCCACCTGGGCTGGACACGGTCTTGGGACCCTTGCGTCTGCCCAGAGTGTGGCAAGTTAGTGTCCTATGGCTGCCATAACAAAATAACACAAACTGGGTACCTCAAACAATGGAAATTTATCTTTGCACAGTTCTGAAAGGTAGACATCCAAACCCAAGGCGTTGGCAGGGCTGGCTCCCTCTGGGAGCTTGAGGGGAAGGTCTTGCTTCCTTCAGCATCTGGTGTGGCCAGCCAACCTTGCCCTTCTTGGTTGGTAGACTCATCATTCAATCCCTGCCTTTGTCTTCAGAGGGTGTTTTTCTCTGTGTCTCTCTTCTTCTTATAAGGATACCAGTCATTGGATTTACTGCCATCCTACTCTAGTGTGACCTCACCTTAACTAATTACATCTGCAACAACCTAATTTCCAAATAAAGTCAGGTTTTAGTGGGCATGAATTTTGAGGGAACACTCCAATCCAGCAGAGTGGTACTGTCATGATCCTATTTTACAGTGAGAAAATCACAGCAGCACAGAGAGGTTGGACAACTGCTCCAAGGTTGTATAACTGCTATATGGTCAAGCCATGAGCAGAATAGAACAGGAGGCTTGGAGCCTGGGTCTGCACAGTTTACTCTTGCAGAAAGGTCCTTAAGGGGTCCAGTGGCTCAGACAACTCAAGTTGCATGTAAGGAGTCTGAGGCTTCAATAAGAAGGTGATTTGCTTATGGCCAACCTATGTTGAGCTGAGTTGTTCCTGATCCCAGGACTCCAGGCTGCTTTCCCCTTCCACCACTCATCCCTCCCTCCTGGTTTGATGGCCACAGGGGGCCCACACTCCGAGTCTGTGTTCACAGAGGATGCCCCCTATTCACTTCAAATAACATGGCCACCACCTGGGATGGTTGAGGAGACCCAAGGTAGAGAGTGGTGAGTCCCCCCAAGTGGCAGGCAGCCCTGGAAGCAAAGATCTGTTTCACAGATGCCCAGAGTCTGTTTCTGAGAAGCATGGCCCCTACTCCATGATTGCATAATAAATAGATTAGGGCATTAGGCACCAGAGTTATTAAAAGTGAAAGGTCCTCAAAGAGAAGACGAGGGATTCTTGGAGCCTCTATCTCCTACAAATATGTAATGAAATTTAAATTGAATCTGGTTTAAAATCATTTACCTTTTGACATCATGTATCAGTACACTAAGCATCAGTTGAGAAAGCAAATAACCTTTCAAGCAGAATGAAAAATTACTCTGTCTCTTTTGATTCCATGTTAATTTTCAAATTTAAACTCCTCTATAGCTCTCCGCTTGGGGTCAGCCACCAAAGGCTGTTGATTGTGCGAGGCCTGGACCCAGTAGGTGGAGGCCCTGGTGCCCTCCTGGTCACGCTGTGAACTCAGGCTCTTCCTCTCAACTGGCAGAAGGCTCTCGAGGGAGAGGTGAGCAGGTGGAAAAGCTGCCACCTCATCACGTGGAGAAAGGGGACAGGGGCTGGTCTTATCTCTGTCCCTCCAACAGGGTGCAATGAGGCTTCCCTGTGACTAAAAACTGCTTCTAAGGAAAGAAGCAAGAGTGTCTGCCTGTCCCAGAGTGACTGCCAGCATAGCACCCCAGGAAACGGGGCTGAAACCTCCCTTGGCTTTACAGTAACCTTGGGGGATCCATTTCCTTCTGGAAGCCTCCATTTTCTCATCAGGAAACACTGAGGGCTCCCTTCAACCAGCCCTCCATGCTGGACCCTGCTCTGGGAGAGTCAGTCATATCCCTAGTGTCCCAAGCAGGAATGTAAGAACCCCACCTCCAGCCCAGCCACTGCAACACAGTGAGAACTATGGATTCTGTCCAAGACTTCACATTGGAATCTGAGACTCTGGAGAAGATGCAAGAGCCCTTGGTTTCCTGAGGGTATGACTAGCTGTGCAGAGGGGACATGAATGAACATGGCAGATGGAGCAAAGGGAGGTGGACTCTGAATGCCACTTCAGACAATCCTCTGGTTTGAGGACCACACACATCTGACCAGTGCCAGGAAGCACTCACTACGTCTCTGCACATAGACTCAGATGTGCTATTGTTCCCATTTCACAGAACAGAGGACTGAGACCCAGGGAAGTCAAGTTCCCTACCCGAGCTTCCCAGCCCAGAAGGGAGAGTCAGGTCTCATGTTCCAGTCCCAGATGCTCAAATCTCAGCCTGTTCCCGGTAGGTAGCATCTCACCTCCCAGGATCCTGAGGGAAAGGAAGGTGTCTCAGCCCTATTGGGTGAAGTGATAACAGTGGTGTAAAGCCGTAGTAGAAAGCAGCAGGATTCCCTGGTGGGCCTGGGATGGGAGGAGGAGGGTCTTTCTTGAAGTCAACTGCTGTGTACGCTTGTCCAGTCCCTTATGACTATGGCAGCATCCAGAGAGGACGTGGGGCCTGGTCCCCTTGGAGGCTGGCTGCTATTTCTTAATTAGCAAGAAGAAACAAAGGGGCTTTTCACAAGGGCTGCCCCCACACTGTCACATGTGAGCGTCACTGGGCTGGAAAACAGAGTGGGCTTTGCCAGGATTTCACCCCCACCTCACAGTGCCTGCCCAGAGAAGACGGCGGGGGAGGATGACAGAGAGGGAAGGAGAGAGAGAGGGGTGGCCTAACCCCTTGGCAGCTGAGGGCCGGCCCTGGGAATCTTGTTGACCAGCCTCACCACGGCCGCTGGGAGTAGGGATGGGGTGTCTGAGCAGCAGGACTGAACAGGCCCGAGCCTGGGCCCAGTCTGCGCACCTCACTTGAGGGGCTAACTTCCACTCAGACACAATGCAAGGCCTCCAGTGGCCCAGAGCCAGACTGGCAGTCAGAGCCCCGGATGTCTGTTGTGTGGGCAGAGCAGCTGCCAGCATCCCTAGCAGAGTGCAGCATGGGCTCCACGGCCCAGCCTTAAGGTCGTAGGGACACCCCCTGGGAGCCTAGACTCGCACCAGTCAGTGCTCAGACAGCTCAGGAAGAATGGCAGGAAGCAGGGCAGGAAAAACTTGTCAGGGAAGTGGGGTGGAATGGTCACAGTGTTATTTCCCACCTTGTGGCTGCCGGCTACTTGCACACCAGGCCTACCTGGTGTGACTGTCCTGACCAGAAGGGTCTAAGGCTGGGGGCACAGTACTACCTGTGCTGGATGGGAAACAGGCCTGCGGAAGCCACCAGCAGCACTGCCCATTTTTGCAGAAGAATTGGAGGCCCAAGGAGCCAAGGACCTTTTCTACAGTCTCCCACATCTGGGTAGTCAGCAGCAAGGTCCAGGACCCAGCCTGGGTCTGAACAGTAAGTAGTCTTTGCTTTCCTGCGGGGGCAGGAGACAGAGGACAGCCGGATGGACAGCCACGTGCCTGGTTGAGAGAGGTCTCTGGAGTCTCTGCTTCAAAATGTCTGTTTCCATAGCTGGGAGAAGCGGGTGGAGAAAGAGACTGCTTAATGGGTACAGGATTTTCTTTTAGGGTGATAAAAATGTTTAGGAACTGGACAGCAGTTGCTGTCATACAAGATTGTAAATGTACGAAATGCTAATGAAATGCACTCTTCAAAATGGTTAATTTTGTCATGTGACTTTTACTTCTGCATTAAAAAAAACACAGATAAAATGTGATAAAGACTATAAGGGTCGGGCTCGGTGGCTCAGCCTGTAATCTTGCGCCTTTGGGAGGCTGAGGTGAGCAGATTGCCTGAGCCCGCGGGTTCGAGACCCACCTGGGCAGCAAGATCTCATCTCTACAATAAATCAAAAAATCAGCCGGGCATGGTAGCGCATGCCTGTAATTCCGGCTACTTGGAAGGATGAGGCGGAAGGATCGCCGGAGCCCAGCAGGTCGAGGCTGCGGTGGCCGGGAACGGCCACTGCACTCCAGTCTGGGTGACAGAGTGAGACTCCAACTCAAAAAAAAAAATAAAATAAAAAGACTATAAGTACAGCCAAAAACCTCTGTACCTGGAAAGCAGGCCCTTGAAGGTGGCCATGTACTTCCCTGGAGGCCCCACGGGATCCCTCCCCACTGCATACAACCTGGCACAACTGTAGGGTTCACATGCACTGCTGGGAGGTAGGTACAGCATGGGCCCCTCTGGGGCTGCAGCAACCAACCTTGGGGAAGGCATTGACCTTCAGTAGGAGGATGCTACTTCTCTTCCATCCGAATCTGGGGGAATTACATGAGGGGCCACTACTACTCAGAGCCATAGCCACTGACTTCAGACACAACAAGCCACAAAAGCAGAAGTGAAGCAGAGACATCCTGGGAAAATTGGCTTCACCCCACAAAGTTCAAAGTCAAGCTCACATTGCCCTGGATACAGCCTTCTCGATGGTATCCCTGGGGTTCCAACCAGGAAAAGGCCCACCAGCTCCTGAAGAGAGTTGGCAGACTGGCTCCCCCACATTCTGTTCAGCAGCTAATGTCACAAGATGATGATGATGATGTCTGCACTGAATATTCCACTCGCTTAAATTACACCAAAACCAAGTGGCCCTGAAGTTTCGGTGACAGGAGAATAGGAACCGTAAGAATTAAACAGTGCAAAAGGGGTTGGATTGTGCTGAGATCACCAGGAAAAGTATTAAGAAAAGCCGTTAATATGTAGTTAAAAAATTCTTAATCTCCACAAGCATATGCCGTTCCACCTAATTTTGATCAACTTAAATGTAAAAATGTCTCTGCGCCTCCACGCGGGTTTTACCGCCATCTGGTTTAATTAGTCCTTGGGTAGCGCACCATAAAGTTAATGGCAAGAACGTTGCCTGGCCAATCAGAAAGCTGCTACTGAGGCCGTATTTCACCAAGTTTGTTTTTTCCTCAACCCACTGATGGGATAGGTCAAGGCCAGAGGTTGCTGAGCAGTGGTGGTGGTAACAGAGGCAGCAGGCACTGGGCAAAAGGGGTGACTCCAGGGTGGACTGGGCAGCCATCTGGGTTGCCTTTCTCTGGGTGGTGTGGGGTTCTCTGTGTTCAGCCCCCCTGGAGGAAGGACGCCTGCCTATAAAGACTGATGGAGATTCCTGGGCGGTGTGGGTGTGGCTGGAGCCTTTGATGGGAGGAGCTAACAGAGATCTCCAGCCCCTGGCAAATGCCAACTCCAGTTCCAAGGTGTGACTCCAGAAGCCCCTCTTCACTGTCCCAAATTCCCTGGATGGCCCCTCCCTCTGGGTGCCTTCCATACTCCCCATGGAGATACTTATCCCATATGGAGCCAGGGACCCCTCAGACTCCAAGGTCCTCCAGAAAAGAAGCTAGTGCCTAGCAAGATGGGGGTGGTCAGTAAACGAATGTATGAGAGATCATTCCAGAAGAATAAAGAGAGAAGTAGACCCAGGTCACAGTGGACATGGGCATCCCAGCAGGATCAGCCTGGGAAGAGAAGATGCGAGGAACGGAAGAACAAGGCGGCATCGGGCTAGATGTAGTAGGACTGGCTGCAATCAGGCCTCAGGATGCCCTTGGAATTAGGCAATGGGAAGGTCAGGGTCACCTTAAGAAGAGAGGTCCCCAGGGAAAAGAGGTCCCAGGGAGAAACAGATGAGCAGGTGAAAAGCCATGAGAAGAACTAGGGGAGTTGGAAGGATCCTTCGGGCAGATAGAAAGAGTTGAGATTCCCTGTGGTCTGAGGCCAACATGTCAAAGGAGAGGGGCAGAGTGAAGGTGACCAAAGAGAAGGGGTCACCTGCAAGGATCAGGCAGAACAAGAAGCTGCAGTTGGGGTGTTCTAGCCCCATGCAGTCAGTTGCCCAGCCCAGAAGCTCCTGTGATAGCCAGCTCTGCACCAGCTTATTTGGGTCTCTGCCTCTCATTATGGAAAGATTCCTAAGTTCTACTACTTGCTGACTGTGAGGCCTGTGGCATGTACAACTCTGGGCCTCTGTGGTTTTACAAAAACAACAACAACAACAACAACAACAAACAAACAAACAGGAAATGGCCGTGCCAACCCTGCATGGTTTTGAGGTTAGAGATAATTTCCCAGAGTGCCACCCTGGTATTAGCCCAGAGCGATAGCCCCATTAGGGCTGCTTCAATGTTCTAAGACACTGAGGATCACAGGTAGACTATGAAAGTTACATGACCACTGGATTTTTCCCTTTTTGTCTAGTCTGCTAGGAAGCTCAGAGCTGTGTTTTGTACTCAATTAGATTATTTCCCTATATCCTAGGCTGGTCATGCTAACCTGGGATGAATCACCTTGGTGACGAGGATGGGGCAGGCAGACTTTCCACTTTGCCCAACACAGAAGCCACCCTGGGGAAAAGTTAAAGGGTCTGTCCCACGTTTTCTTAAGATGCTTAAGATCATGGCAGGTTCCTACAGGACAAGAGCTCATAATCACTTCAAGAAGGCTGTTGACCCCGTGTTGATGCTCACAGAGAGCCGAGACTTAAAGATTAGAGCGAAATTGCCCTTGGGTCTCAATGTTGAATGTATTAAGAAGTAACAGGTTTTCAATAAATTAATCAATCTGACACTACTTAGGGATTGTAGTATAAAAACAATAAGTTGGCCTTCTTACCAACACGAGATGCCAAGAAGGTGTCATTTAATTTTCCAATGCCTACTGCCATCTCCCAAAACTTATTTTACATTAATTGAGGGGAAAATTTTACAATTTGGAATTTCGGAGGAGCATGTGCTCATCTCATCCATCCAGAGCCTAAACACATGTTTGGGCAACAGATCTGTGGCAGGGGGACATGGGGTGCAAGAAGGGTCCCTGGCATTAGTGGTGACCTCCGGGCAGTTATTGGGCTTCCTTCTCTGAGCCTGTATGCTCAGCCCCAAGTTGGGGAGTCAGCACCTCCTGAGAGATGCATGAAATCTTCTCGTTGGAGAACTGAGATCTCACAGGAAAGTGAAATGAAATGGAAAGTGACATGGACAGGAAACATCTTCTGAGGGTTGAGTCCTTCCCCTTCTCTCCTGCCCTGCTAGGCAGCCAAGAGCCCTCATCCATGATCAGGTCACCAGGCCAAGCACCCCTTCTTGCCTGTCTCTCACCCCCAGCATCACTAGACAGAGCTGTGAAGTGCAAATCCCAGGGGATGGCACAGCGGAATGAGCAGACAGATGGGTGGGTCTTCTCTTTGGGTCACAAACAAGACCAAAGGAAGTCACACCTAGGATTCCTGCTGAGAGAAAAGTATAGCACAGCTCCATCAACCTGCAGACTACCTGAGGCTAGGGGTTGCTGTGGGACCCACAGGGCAGATGAGGGCTCCACAGTCAGACAGGCCTGGCCAGGCTCTCAGGCTCTCCTGGCTGTGTCCTGCTCTGAGCTGACCACCAGCCTCAGGAAGCCTCTGGGTCCTAGAGTCTGAAATGGGTCCAGCCACACCAACCCATGTGGAGGGAACATGTGGCAGGCACTCAGTAATCACAGTTATTAGCTTTATGGATGCTTTTTAGTGTTGCCTGTAAAAGAATGC
Organism: Carlito syrichta; assembly: GCF_000164805.1. Classification (NCBI taxonomy): domain Eukaryota; kingdom Metazoa; phylum Chordata; class Mammalia; order Primates; family Tarsiidae; genus Carlito; species Carlito syrichta. The sequence continues at coordinate 560,124 of NW_007245789.1, read as the reverse complement.
ATCTGAGTAATTGAAAGGCAACTTGAGCTGACAGAAAGTTGCATTGAACTCTGCAAGTGCAATCCTCACTCAATGTCAGCAATACCTTCTTGGAAACTGTGACTTTAAGTGAAATGACCTATAATGAAACCAACCTTTTCTTCCCCTCATCAATGTTATAAGAAAATAATGTTGAAAGAAATGACACTATTCCAGGTTGTTTTGCATAGAATCTCAGTCTCCTAGAACCTATTACCAATATTGAGAGAGGACTCACTGTAGATGAGGTAGGGTGGGCTGACAACTTCGGGGAGACAGAGGAACCCAAACGCTTTTCCTCCTCCAGGAAGCCCTCCTCATGTGACCAATCTTCTGCCAGGGCAGAAATGTACACTGAGATCAACAGTGTTAGAATTATCCTAAGCCGGGCTCGGTGGCTCAGCCTGTAATCCCGCGCCTTTGGGAGGCTGAGGATGAGTGGATTGCCTGAGCCCGCGGGTTCGAGACCCGCCTGGGCAGCGAGACCTCATCTCTACAATAAATCCAAAAAAAATTAGCTGGGTGTGGTAGCGTGCACCTGTAATTCCGGCTACTCGGAAGGCTGAGGTGGAAGGATTTCTGGAGCCCAGTAGGCGAGGCTGCGGTGGCCGGGAGCAGCCACTGCACTCCAGTCTAGGCGACCGAGTGAGACTCCAACTCAAAAAAAAAAAAAAAAAAAGAAAAGAATTATCCTACACGTACACATGTGCATACCACTCCGACCAGCCAACCAGCATATGCATTGGTTCTTTGCTTGTGGTTGTTTCATACTTGGTTATTTTCCTTTTTTGTTGTGATTATTGTTAAAGTCACTTTTTAAAAGTACTACCTCTCTGTGAGTGGAGCAGAAGGGGACCGTTTCCTTGCTGCATTGTGGCCATGGCAGCGAGAGGGAACGGAGGAGACCAGAGGCAAGAATCACATGTCACAGTGGCACTGCCTCCTGCTAGACATTCAGGGGGCTTTGGTCCCCTTGAAGCCTGGGTCCACCAGACCACCCTGGGGGTGCAGATGTGTGGAATAAGGGTGGAGTGGGAGGACACAGACCACTTTCCCCAAGCCCAGTCTGCACCGGCTGTCTTCCCTAGGCTCAGCCCTTTGTAGCCCTCCCAGCTGCTCTGTGTCCTGGGCCTCCATCCTTGGTCATCAGTCTCAGACTGGGGATACCAGTGAGTGCACCTCTTCTTACACTAAGCCCCATTTCCTAACTGTAAGTAACCATGTCAGGGGAGCCCACTAAACTGTTCAAGACCAGACATCAACCTGAACTCGGGGAGATACACCATACACAAGTAGGCTTCCCCCTACCCTTTCCACAGCATGCCCAGAGGCTCTCCCAGCACAGGAAGCACCTGCCAGCAGCAGCAGTCATGGACAAATTCTATAAGTGAGGCTTCATCTCTGATCCCTGAAGCGACAGGTCGGCTTCAGGGCCTTTCCATGCCAGGGCCAGGACACAACCTTGAGAATGGAGAATGACCCTGTAGGAGCCCAGGGGTTGAGCTCAGCAGAGTGAACGGGTCTTGGTGGAGCAGACTCCTCTGTCTATTGGAGAATGCACAGAGCTTTGACTCTGCTTGGCAAGTGCATGTTGTACTATAGAAATGGAGAAATGACTTTTCTGCAGACCTGGAGTGCGGCACTGCCTGAAGGGCATTTTCCAACAGGAGTGTGCTTCTGTCCTTATAAACTTCCCTCCCTCCCATTGGGTGCCACACACACGCATACACCCATCTGTGCAGACACAAAGCCCCAGAAGACAGCGAGAGAAGAAGGAGGAGGATAAGTGTGTGTGTGTGTGTGTGTGTGTGTGTGTGTGTGTGTGGCGGGGGGAGGTGTGTGGAGGAGGAGGAGAGGGAGGAGAAGGAGGAGCAGGTGGCTGTTGCTCACCCCTCCTGGGAAGCGTGAGCCACCTGACCCAGTTTGCCAAGAAGCAGGAGCCAAAAGAGGCCATACCCAACAGAGGTGGATTTTCCTGCAGGAGTCCAGGCCTGGTCAGTTTCTCTGTTGGCAGGTGATGACCAGAGTCTTGGCTCAGGTCCACAAAGAAAGCAGAAGCACCAGGGGACATAATCAGGGTCCAGGGGGAGAAGGTCCAAGAATTCACTCCCAGCTTCCTCCTCCAGGGTTGTCACTGCGCCTAAGGCTCCCTGAGGCTCTGCTCTTCCACTTTCCAGTGGAGCAGAGACTAGCTGTGGCTTCTCCATTGTCTTGGTCCACTCTAAAATTGTTTTGTGTCATCAGACAAGTATGTCCCCTCCCCATAACAGATGATACCAATGTCCATGTGGGCCAGGACCCACCAGAATGCACACTCTCCCCCTCCCTCACATCAGGAAACGAGCGAGAAATTTCCAAAGGAGTGGATTTTGCAAACAACTAAAGCATGTTCTTTAAGGATCCAAGTGCTTTGGGGTGTTGGAGGAAAGTCTACAAAATGTCTGAAATACCCAGGTCTGCCTGCTTGGGTAGGGTCAGGAAATGACAGAGACGCAGGTCTCAGTCTACATACATCACTATCCACCTCTTCTTTCATAATTAGCCAGGGAGCTCTGAGCCCAGTGAATGTGGGGGAGGGGAACCAGGGGAGCTTCCTGGACACGGAGGCTTTCATATCAAGTATCACAGGCTGCAGCAAGACTCAATGATACAGCAGCGTACCCACTCCCAATAATTACTGTAAGAGTAGTTCATCAGAGATTAGCATTCTTCATTTTCTCTGAAATCTGAAGTTTATTATTACAGAATGAAGGTTTACAATCACATTTAATTTCATTGCAATTAATGGTAAGTTTCTTTCCAAAACAACGAACACTGAACTTCAACAAAAGATCAGTGGTGGGCATCTGTATGTCTTCTTTTGGCAAATGTCTATTCAGATTCTTTGCCCACTTTTTAAAATGGGATTATTTGTTCTTTTGCTGTTAAGTTGTTTGAGCTCCTTATATTTTGTGGATACTAGGCCTTTGCCAGATGAATAATTTACAATTATTTTCTCCTATTCCACAGGTTGACTCTTCACTCTGTTGGTTATTTCTTTTTCTTTTTTTTTTTTGAGTTGGAGTCTCACTCTGTCACCCAGACTGGAGTGTAGTGGCCTCTCCCGGCCACTGCAGCCTCGACCTGCTGGGCTCCAGCAATCCTTCCTCCTCAGCCTTCCGAGTAGCCAGAATTACAGGCATGCGCTACCATGCCCAGCTGATATTTTGATTTACTGTAGAGATGACGTCTTGTCAAGTTGCCCAGGCGAGTCTCGAACTCGCAGGCTCAGGCAATCCACTCAGCCTCCCAAAGCGAGGGATTACAGGCTGAGCCACCGACCGAGCCCGGCTTGTTGGTTGTTTATTTTGCTGTACAGAAAGTTTTGGTTTGACACAGTCACATTTATCTATTTTTGTTTTTGTTGCCTATGTTTTTGTAATCTTATCTTTTTTTTTTTTTTGAGTTAGAGTCTCACTCTGTTGCCCAGACTGGAGTGCAGTGGCTGCTCCAAGCCACCGCAGCCTCGGCCTTCTGGGCTCCGGCGATTCTTCTGCCTCAGCCTTCCAAGTAGCTGGAATTACAGGCATGCGCTACCACGCCCGGCTGATTTTTTGATTTATTGTAGAGATGAGGTCTCACTGCCCAGGCGGGTCTCGAACCCGCGGGCTCAGGCAATCCACTCACCTCAGCCTCCCAAAGGCACGGGATTACAGGCTAAGCCACCGAGCCCGGCTGTAATCTTATCTATAAAATCTCTGCCTAGACCAGTGTCCTGAAGTGTTTCCCCTTGGTTTTCTTCTAGTAGTTTTATAGTCTGGGGTCTTATATTTAAGTCTTTAATCCATTTTGAATTGATTTTTGTAGATAGTAAGAGATATGGTCTAGTTTCATTCTTCTACATATGAATATCCCATTTTCTCAGCACCATTTGTTGAAGAGTACATGCTTTCCCCAATGGGTGTTAAAATGTTCAACATTACTAAGCATCAGGAAAATGCAAATCAAAACCACAATGAGATACCATCTCACCCCAGTTAGAATGGTGATTATCAAGAAGACAAAAAAATAACCAATGTTGGTGAGGATGCAGAGAAAAGGGAACTCTTATACACTGTTGGTGGCTATATAAAGTAGTACAGCCATTATGGAAAACAGCATGGAGGGTTCTCAAAAGACTAAAAATAAAACTACCATGTGATCCAAAGGAAAGGAAATCAGTATATCTGCACCCTTATGTTTATTGCAGCACTATTCACAATAGCCAATATATGGATTCAACCCAAGTGTCCATCAATGTATGAATGAGTAAAGAAAATGTGGTATACACACAACGGAGTACTAGTCAGTCATAAAAAGTGAAGGAAATCTTGTCATTCATAACAATGTGCATGAGCCTGGAAGACATTATGCTAAATGAAATAAGCCAGGCACAGGAAGACAAATATCACATATTCTCACAAATATATGGGAGCTAACCCCCCAAAATAAAAATTGAGCTGATAGAGGTAGAGAGCAGAATTATCGTTATTAGAGGCTAAGGAAGGACAGAAGATAGGGAGAGCATGGTGAACAGATACAAAGTTAGAGCTAAACAGGAGGAATAAGTTCTACTGCTCCAAAACACCACTGTATGGTGACTATAGTTGACAACAATTTATGGTATACGTTCAAAAAGCTAAAAGAGAGGATTTTAATTGTTCCCATCCCAAATAAATGTTAAAGGTCATGGATATGCCAAGTACCCTGATTTGAGCACTACATAATGTATACATGTATTGAAACACTGCTCTGTGTCCTATAAATATGTACAATTGTTGCATGCCAACTAAAAATAAAAGAGAAAATAAACCCCAAGGTCAAAGGCAGAGCCAGAACAGTGAGAAGTCTGTGGGTCCTGGGATGCCTGAGTGCCTGAAGATCCTGGGATGCCTGAGTCCTGGAAGGTCCTGGGATGGCTGAGTGCTTGAAGGCATCGTCTCGCAGGTTCTGTCCCTAGAGCTCCACCCTCTGCCCTCCGGGATGCCGGGTGACTGCAGCAACCTCCATGCAACTATCATCTCCTCTCCTCCACTCACTGCAGCAGGATGCATTTCTCATATGAAAACCCTCCTCACCTGGCCACCCACTCCTCTGTTTCTTACTCCCAACTCTGTGTTGGTCACAACCACTCAAGGTGCAGGTGCAGGGTGGTGATTCTCCCTAGTGAATGGGTGAGAACACCGAGGCCCAGCAGGCAACCTCCTGACCCAGCTAGTGTGGGGTTAGGCCAGGACTGAGGCAAGGCATTACAACAGGGATTCCCAACAGGGAACCTCTAACTGACTGGCCCACTGGACTCTTCCCAAACACCCAGTGTTAGCCTTGGAGGGAGGGGAGCCCATGCTGCAAGAGTGCCATTCATCATGACAGTTCTTTGGTGGAAACTTCTGATACCGTTCTGTCTTTATCCTGACTCCATGCCGGCAGTCTTGGTCAACGCCCTCTCTCCCCCTTTCCATCCTCAGGACAATATTCACCATCTTTGGAGAGCCCACTACACATCCTCCCTCTGAATAGAGGACACATGGGGAAATGCACTTTTTCTGAGGACAGAGTAAACCCTGGAGATTCCTTGAGTACAATCCTGGAAAGGTGTGTTGGGCAAAAGCAGTTACAAACCAGTGAGTGCATTCTAGAATGTCCCTTGAAGCTTCTCCTTCAAAGAAGTCCAGCACCTGGTTGATGCTGCCATGCTTGAGGATTTTCCAAGGACTCCTCGGGCCTTCACAGTCACAGGGTGGGATCAACACAGGTCTCTCAGGAGAGACCAAACCTTCATTTCACTCCCAATAAACCAGGCCATAGCCTCAGTGACGTGGCCCCAACCTACCTGGATGGCCACTCTTTCTGTTCACACCCTGGTTCTCAGTGGCTCTCTCCTTGCCCTGCAAAGCACAGCTTTGGGGCTTCTGGGTTCTCCCCACACCATTCAGCACCTCTCAGGTATGGGCAGGTGGGGACATCTTCTGAAATCCCCAAATCTCCCAATGAATTAAATCTAGTAGTGTCCCAACACTATGGCAGCTCTGATATGTTCAGCCCTCCTCATGTTCCAGGGATATTGACAAACTCACATCACCCATAAGCCTGTGCAGCACTCCCTGCTTGATCCTGGTGGTCAGGGGACCCTGCTGCCCACCAAACACAGTAAACTAGCACTCAGGCCAACTGATCATTTGTTGTTTGCCCTGAGGGAGGTGTTGTCCCAGGGCCTGGAGCCCTCCCTTTATTCTCATCAGCATCTAGGAGGGTAGCACTGGCCATCTTGGGTGTACAGCTGAGGACAGGCTAGCAGAGTACCCTGCTCAAGGCCACCACTAGGGAGAAGTGACATGGGAATACTTGAAGCCAGCTCCTCCACATTAAAGTCCCTGCCCTTCACCCCTGTGGTCTCAGATACACAATCCACAGTCATAAGGAGTCCTCCAACACAGTCACACTGTGTTTTTGCCACACTATTTCTGAGCAGAATGTTAAGACTGTAAAGGAACCACAAAGAGAGTTCTTCTCCCTGGATGGGCCCTTCTCAAAGGACTTTGGAGGAGCCCACGTTCCCCCAGGGAGCACATGTTTGCAGAACAGAGTTCTGGACATCAAGTTCCTGGATGGAAAGACTTCCTTTTCTGAAGCTGCCTAGATCATGCTGCATGGGCAACACCTGGTCTCACCTCCATGGAAGGTCATTTATTTTTCTGGCATCAAAACAAGACATAAAAAGTCATGAAGTCCAGGGTTGGGCAAATGTGAGGCTGCAGAAAGAGGGTGCTTCTGTGCAGGCCAGCATCCCAGTGCCATACACTGCACCCTAGAGATAAGGGAATGAGAATAAGCACACAGTTTGTCAGGGTGCATAGGGAAGGGTGACCTCAGTTGGCCTGGGTTGCTCAAATCTGCGCATTCCCAAGGGAGGAATAGGTCAGCTCCTGGGAGTTGAGCTCTGAGTCTTTGCAAAACTCTGTCCCATAAGGATGTTTATGCATGCCTGAGGCCTCAGCCATGCTATGTCAATGTAAGCAGATTACGCATCAGCTAGTTTACGGACTTGTTCACACGTGCCTTTTCCCTTTGTTGTTTTAAATTTATGTCCTTTCATCAGAATAAACCATAACCTGGAGTATAACAGCTTTTCTGAACTATATGATTCTAGGGAATCTTGGAGCCTGAGGGTGGTCTCTGGGATGCAGGCCCATAGGGAATAGAGCAGGTCTAAATTGGGCATGTCATTGCAGACAACAACACTAACTGCAAACACAGCCCAGGATGCCTTCTTGGGGAATGCTCCTCACTGGTCCCCAGGTGGACATAATAAAAGGCTGGTAGCAGTGTCCCTGTCAGCCAGCCAGCTTCACACCCTGCTGAGTCAGGAGGCATTTCACACCATTTAATGGCAAGATCGAGAACTGAGGAGACCTTGTGTTCAAATCCCAGCCCTACCACACTCAGGTAAGAGAGAGCCATTGTGGCCCTTTGAGACCTTTTATATCTCTTCTGCAAAAAAGGAATCATATTGCCCATCTCTCACTGGGATGATCAATGTAGTGAAATACCTGCCTGCACCCAGAAGTGGCTTAAGAAATGTCCTCTTTGCCAAAGTCAATGAACTTTTATGTGAATGATGGATCCCTGAGCAGCAGGACATTTGAGAAGCAACCAGTTCAATACCAAAGGCAAACAATGTGAGCCAGCAAGATGCTGGCACAGAATGGCACAGATGGCAACTGTTACTTGTCATGGTGTTGGGGTCATTCCATATGAAGAGTAGATGGGGTTAGGAGGTAAGTTTCTACTCTAATCTAAGAAAGTTTCCCCAAAAGCTCCTACTGAGACCTTGCAGCTAGTTTGGGAGTGTCTCCTTTTGACTGCTGGGCCACCCATCTGCCTGGACACTCTGACCTGCCTCATCTCAGTGTCCAGGGTTCCAGCCCACCTGTGAGCAGACACACCAGCAGATAACGGTATCCAGTCACAGTTATCCTGTGCAGTGAGCTCCACACTGCAGAGGTCAGAGGACTCTGAGGGATAGAGTGGGATGTATGGGAGGCACCCAAGCTCCCTGAAGCCACACCATTGCAGCCCCTCTGCCTGTTCTGCCTGCAGACCGCATGCAAGGATCCTAACAAGTTTGCTTGCAGGGGTCTCTGTGATTCAAAGAGTCATCCTGGGACACTGGGAAAAGTCACTTGCACTGAAGAGTTCCTGGAACAACCTTAGCCCACTTTCTGCCAGGTACCACCTCTTCCTTCTGTGTCCTGCCAGAGCTGGGGGTGAGGCAGATTAACTCAGAACAGGAACCTGCACCCTGAAATTGTACCTGTTCTTTCCTCGGCTTTACCACGTGTAGTCAGCAGTCTGTGCAATTCTTTCTTCTCAAATAAAGAACCTATGAAAGTCTGACCAATATGCAGCAAATGCCACACAGCAAGATGCCCATACTTCCACCCCTCACCTCGCCCAGTCACCCAGAAGGAAAGAATGCAACTGAACTCTATCAAATGAACTTGTGAATGATCAAACCCAGAGGACTTTCTCTCTAAGAAGAGCTTCCCACTCTGCACAGCTCCTGAAAATCATTCTGCTGCAGAGCTCCCCTCGCTTGGGAGAAGGATCCCTAGACACGACTGGATTAAAAAAAGAATGTTTGCTAAACAGTATGATCCCAATTTCGTGAAAACACATGCACCTCAGATAAGGCGCCTGGAGAACAAAATCCCAGAACACTAACCTGGGTTATCTTGGAGCCATGAGTACAAACCATTTTTATTTTCTTGTGTAATTTTTCAGTATGTTACACACACTCTATAACAAACATCTATTTGGTAATCAGAGGGGGAAAAGAACAAGCAAAACAAGCACATCAATATCACATCTTTAAGGACTATGCAGTTTTCCAGAGAGCGGCTTTGAACAGGGCATTCTGAGGGTGCAGGTTTGCTGGGGGTCCTCACATAGACCAGCCCCCACCTCCTCTCTCCAAAAAGTCCTCAATCCCACTCTTAGCCACCCAGCTGCTTTTGAGTTGAGAGGGCATGGATTCAACAATCCCATGCCAGTGAGCAGTTGCCTCTCCCAGCATGAGGCCTGGACTGTTCCCCACTGTGTGCTCCAGGACTGGATGCCCTGAACAAGGGCCATACTTCCCATCACAGGGCACCTCTTTGAGGATGTCAGAATCTCCCAAGACCCCCTAAGGCTCTGTCCCTTTCAATACCAGGCTGTGGGTCCCTAGTAAAAGGATTCAGATTGGATCCTTCAGTAATGTATATCCATGTGGCCCTGCAAGATATCCAGAGAATTTTTCTGATGAAGAGCAAGGGAGGGACCAATTCTGGGAACCCAGTGTGTCTCTCACTCAGCACAGCTTGGGCGTGTAGGAACACGGCCTGCCAGCCAACCTCCAGGACGCTGGAAAACCAGCAGCTCAGAAGCCTGAGTCATCAGAGTTAGGAGTACAATTCGGGGCCCCATGGTCCTGCTATCAAGGGGCCATGACATGTCTCTTACCTTCACTGGTCCCTGTTTCCCTCTAAAATGAGAACAAAAGCACCCACCTCAAAGGGTCATTGTTAAAGGGAAGAAAATAGACACAGCATATGCAGGACTCAGCTCGTTACAGTCACAGTGCACACGGGGCTCAGCTCATCACAGGAACGGCAGCTAAAGGAATGCAGATGCCAGTACATATCTTCCCCAAAATGATCCTGTGGGGTCCAGCAAGCTGTACTACATGAACAAGCCTGGCTGGTGTCACGCACTCAGAGCCCTGGTGAGTGGCAGCACATCTCCCTCTGGGCATCAGATTCAGCCCCTGTCACCACAGAATTGTGAGTATGGAACACTACCAGGAATGTGAGAGGCATGAGGGCTTGGTCAGGACATGGGAGTGACTTCTGGGAGGCAGTGCCCGAGACTAGGTGGGAACTCTGGGTGGAAAAACGGAGTGAGAAGCCCCAGGAGGAAACATAGTCTAAATATCAGGGTCACAGCAGGGACTCAGAGATAAGGGGTTGACTGCAGGACAGCTGCGGGCCTTGGGTGAGCTCAGTCACCTCCCACAGAGTGAAAGCTAAAGAAGGGTCTTTAGCAAGTGAAAACACCTGCCCCAGATAGTCTTCAAAGTCAGGGTCAAAGGTATGAGATACTGTCTCTGGTTATGACTCAAGGGGACATCGTGTTGGACCACAGTGGGCACCAGCTCTAGAAGAGACTATGACCCAGCAAAGGCTCTGGTTCCACAAGGCTCAGCACTCTTCCCACTCCAAAGAGCAAATCATTCCCTTTGGGGTAGGCTTCCTGTCTCCTGCCATCACTTACCTCTTCCAACCTCCCCAAGAACTCCACGGCAGGGTAGGGAACACCATCTCTGGCACCAAGAATGGAGAAGGAAGACTGAGTGTCAGGTTCTAGGGTCAAGCCCTGATGAGGTGGGATATCAAGAGGAAGGCCCCATGGTGAAAAACACAAGCTCGCATGCTATCTCACTTGCTGGAGGTCACAAGATGCCGGTGTGCTGTGGAGACAGACTGCTTCTTAGGATGTAACAGAAACCATCGGACGCCTGAGTAGCTCATGGGGATGTGAGCATCATTTAACATCACCACAAGGACAGTGACAGTCAACTCAAGGCTTTTAGAGCTTCTCTCATTTTTAAAAAACTTCTTCACTTTTCATCTGAGAACCTCAAAATGGTAGAAGCAAAAGCAGACCAAAATAGGACTAGTTTCAGGAAATTCATGTCTGTTTTCAACAAAACACTAATTTTGACTAAAGCATAGTCTTCTTAAAGACTGGATTTGTAATGGGAGGGTGACCCATGGCTCTAAACATGAGAAAGTCCAGAAAAAAACTTGGAAGCCCTTGGCTCCTGGCTTCCACTGTCTCGAGTATTTTTGGTGACATGTTTTGCTGTTATTCTCAGTTTGGGGAGCCCACATCTAGGCTGTGGGTTCTGAAACCTTCTCAAATTCACGAATTCACATCTACTCTGGCATGGACAATAGGTTTAATGTGGGGTGACCAGGACACCAGAGCAAGCACATCTTCCTTCAGGGGCCTATGAGTCAGTGTTCTCCACACATTAGGCTCCTTACAGGGTTTTCACTACTTAGATGTGTTCAGCAAACGAACCACATCCTGCCCTGTTCTCAAGATGTTCTTCTCAGAGGACACTAAAGCCCTTCTCTCCATAAGTTCCTGCCTTCTCCAGCTTGCAAACGTGGCAGAGCCCTGGTTATAGGAGGGTCCTCAAAGACATAGTATAAAGAAGCCCCCCCACTGTCTTCCCACACTGCTGCAAGAGCCCCTTGAAAATGAGCCAATGATGAGACACGAACAACTACATGGAAGAGTATGGAAAGATCCCTTGTGGTCCTTGCCGCCTGCATCCTTCTGCCTCTGCAGGGCAGGAGCCAAAGAACATAAATTAGCACCAATTAATTAACACAAGTCCTATACAATCCATTAATGGTATTTAGCTATATTCAGGGAAGAGATATCAGGTAATGGAATGCTACAGGAGATAAATAATTTTAAAACAGAGCAAAAGTGTCTTTTCGAAAGAGAAACCACTCGTGTGAGTCCAAGCAGAGTTTAAGACAGCTTCAGAGTCATTAGCATTCTAGCATGTTACAAAACCCTAACATGAAAGCACTCCGGAGAATGCTCAAGTCTCCTCTCCCCGACAAAATGAAACATTCAGGCTACAGGCCATGAGCATGCTTAAGGAGAACTTGCCTCAACATTTAATAAAATCAAATACAGATCAGATATTGAAAAGACAACAAACTAGTTTCTCTCCCAATGTAATTCTGATTTTTGTTAATACCCGACCATCAGTCGCAATGAAGCACCGAGTGGATTTATTTTCAGGTCGACCAGGCCAAGAAGACTCTCCAGTCTTCTTATTATCAATAGATTTTTAAAAATGAATATGTAAACTCAGAGATGTTCATTGATATATCACTGATATGGATTTTCCTAAGCATCAGGTGAAAACCCACATGGTAGAAAAACATGTCAGTTATGGACTGTTAGCAGTGATGCTGGGAGAGCCTACCCGGATGGTATTAACTACCCCTTCTTACTTGAAATTCAAATCTGAAGACAAAGCCGGTGGGATTGAGTGAAATTAATGGGATGCCCTAAAAAGTCACCACACATGCCATCTCGGCAGCTCCTTCATTCTGCCCATTCCTTCAGAAAACCATCCTGGAGTCATCAGTAAGCCTAGACACAATCCTGGGACCTGTGTGTAGGGTAGATGGATGGGACCCTTGGGGTGTACACATAGGAGAGTTGAGAGAAGAGTGGTCATACTCTCCAGCCTGGCTCAGTCCTCCCTCTGCCACAAACCTGGGGCTTCCAAGAGACAGAGAAAGGAGGCCCTTGCAGGCTTCCCAACTCTGTCTCAGCTCCCATTACCCCATCCCATCAGATCTTCCAGGGCCTGCAAAGCCTCCTTGGGGAAAGGGAGGACCCCCTTCATCCTTCAAATGTTTACCTGCACCCCAGTGTGCTGATGGCATCCACCTGTCTCCATTGACAGTCCCTATGGCCAAGCCTCATCTTAGACTCTGAGAAGTACTGCCCAGCAACACTCCTGTCACTGGACACCTCTTGCATCTTTTTTTTTTTTTGAGTTGGAGTCTCACTTCGTCGCCCAGACTGGAGTGCAATGGCCACTCCCGGTCACCGCAGCCTCGACCTGCTGGGCTCCGGCAACCCTTCCACCTCAGCCTTCCAAGTAGCCGGAATTACAGGCGCACGCTACCATGCCTGGCTGATTTTTTGATTTATTGTAGAGATGAGGTCTCACTACCCAGGCAGGTCTTGAACCCGCATGCTCAGGCAATCCACTCACCTCAGCCTCCCAAAGGCACGGGATTACAGGCTGAGCCACCGAGCCTGGCTACCTCTTGCATCTTTAAGACAATCTGCTGAGGGGCAAAGCTAGGATGTCAGTAGAGCTCAGTCCTCTATGTCATCCCCACCTGCATCCCCATCTCTCTCCCACCATTCCCTGGGAATCCCTGAGTGCCCCCTCCCCTGAAGAGATGAGCCTGAACCAGGAGAGAATCCAGGAAGGAAAAATAAATGGCCAGACCTGTCTTCATGCTCCCAGTCTCTGCTGAGCATCACCCAGTTGCCAGATCCTGTATCAAGGGTAGCAGGTCCAGAGACAAATGCAGGAAAATGCGCATAAAACTAGACGGTGAACAAACCTTGGGTTTGCTGACAGCAGGTGGGTGAGCCAGGCATAGGCAACCTCAAGGCCTTGGGGGCTGCTCAGGGTGTACCATGACCAGGAGAGAAGGCCCCGCTCCAATCATTCCATGCATTTAGATCACAGACCTTCACAGATCTGAAACATGAACTGAATCCTGGGTGGCAAAGAGGGAGGAGGCTTGCCAAGGAGAAGGCAAAGCCAGTCCAGCAGAGTGCTGGCTCACAGCTGGAGAAACAGCCTGTCATTCAGAATGTCTAGAGGGTTGAATGCAAGGGCAGGGGGCAGCAAGGGAGGCAGGGTCAGATGTCCTGGGACAACCCGGCTGACTGGTCTGAATCTAGGGGGTTTCCTGATTGGAGGTGACTAGAACAGAGTGAAAGTGCCACCTGAGGAAGGGGCTTTGGGCAGCCAGTGGGAGGTGACCTTGAGGGTGACATTCTGGGCTGTGCCCCTAACAGAACCTCAAGCATCCACCCAGTTCCTTCCCCAGTTAGCTCCTCCAGGACAAACAACATGTGTATAGGCACCAGTCTGGCCTGAGTTAAAACTGCTGGACCAGGTCCACCTCCTGGCATTTCCCAGCTCTGTCTGTGCTGTGTTTGGGAACCTGGAGGCAGTAGTGGCAAGCCGGGTTCTGGGACACAGCACGATGTCAGCCAGCTCCCCAGAGTTACTACCGACTAGATACTGGATGACTCACTTCTCAATTAGCGACATCATTATGGGAGGCGCGAGTCAGTCCTGCTAAGCATGAGGAGTGTTTTGATAAGGATTATGCTCCAGCTGAACTAGAGAGAAGGTGGGCACCACATCCAGGCTTTCAGGGCCTGGCACATCCCACAGTTCCCTCCTAGGCAGAGGGATGCCCAGTTGCCCCAAGGAGACCAGCGTGTGCTCAGGGACACCTACTGTCCATCTATGCAAGCTCACTTAGCACCACAGTGACCCAAGTGACCTGTTTCTTATTTGAAAAAACACTAGAGGTGTTTTTTGAACAATGCTTCAACTTCATTGTGTGAACTACAGGCAGAAATCATTGGTCCTTTAGTTCATGGAGCTAAAGCAGAAAGCAAACAGGTGTTACTTTAAGCTGGTGTTGTTGGTCAGGGACAAGGGACAGGGCCAGGGTCCCGGCAAGCCTGCCAGCTACATTCTATAGCCTTGGAGTTCGAACCTGGGATCACTGATATAGAACCTTGCAAACCTATGTGAGTCATCTTCCTTCTTATCATCATAAACTCTTGAGCCTGGAAGGTGATCAGCATCACCAGTTTCAGGCAGGGAACCAGAGGCCCAAAGAGCAAATGCCTTAACCTCCTCTCATCTTATCAAATACAGGGGTCTCCAGAGATTGCTGACTTTGAAGGGAGCAGACAATGGCTTTGATTTAAAACACTCTGAGTCTCAGAATGCAAAGCAATGTGTGGTTCTAACTGACTGGACCAGGGAGCTGTGCAAAGATTTCCGAGAGAAAAGGGGAGAGGGAGAGAGGGAGGGGGAGAGGGAGGAAAAGAGAGAGAGAGAGAGAGAACACACATAAACACAAGCACATTCCATGCATATGCCCACCCCATGCATGGCATGAGGACTAGGGAGGGAAGGTCCACTTTTTGCCCTCGAAAAAGGAGAGGAAAATAGCTCTGAAATCCTAACTCATAACAAGGGCAGAAGGGCAAGGGAAGGTGGCACCAAGGCAGGAGGTTGACCACAGGACAAGAACAGACTACCTATCAGGAAGGTAATACCCAGGCTTATAGTGGGCCTGCGTGCCCTGCCAGTGTAGGCTGGCAGACTCCAGGTGTCACCTCCCCGCAGAGAGTTTCACAAACCTGAGCTCAGCCAGGCACAGCAGCTAGGGTTAGGGGAGCAGGCTGGAATAGAAAGGGAATGCCAGTGCTGAGCTGGAGGGTACCAGAATAAGCCCCAGCTTCTCAGAGACAGACATAAAAACAACCTCTAAGCAGCCAAGGGTCCTGTCAGCAGTAGCAGAACTTTCTAGAGAGGAAGGGGCTTATGAAATTTGTTTCTGTGGGCTCTAGACATCATAGAAATCTCCAAAATCATGTTTGGTGACCCAGTCACCTTTTGGAAAGGCGAGTATCATAAAGCAAGGTAGACAAAGAGAAGGGCTGATGGGCTTCACTGTTGCCACCTTTGGTCCAGGAGTACCTGATTGCTTCTAAATGGCTTCATCACCATCAACAGTACAGTTACATGTGAGATACAGAGAAATTAAGACACCGAGAAGAGACTGCAAGAAACTCGTGAACTCTGTGCTAGTTCCAAGCTCTGGAAAACAGAAGTGTGTGGAAACGTGAAGAGACACCTCCCCTCCCAGCAGACAGCCTTTCCAACAGCTCAGACGGTCTGGGATGGGGTTGTGCAGAGCCTGCACGTGCTGTCTTGGCAGAGAGAAGTAGTCACACCAGGACGAGGGACGCCTGCAGGGGAAGATGTCTTAGACTGAACATCCTCAGACCCATCTCGTTCAGCTACAGAAGTGAAGAAACCCAGAAATTGTTTGTAGGACTGTCACCCGGCAGGCACTGAGCCCCCAAGACCAGAGAGTCTTGATTCCCGAAACCAGGACATATTATTGCAGATGAACTTACTAGGGTCCTACGGACAAGTTCCAGACAAGCTAGAGTAGGGTTCCCAATGGGGTTGATGCTTGCAGGGGACAGGTGGCAAGGTCTAGAGACATCTTCTGTTGTTACAACTGGGAGAAGGGGCTATTGTCATTGAGTGGGAGATGGCCAGGGATGCTGCTCAACCCCTTATGGTGCACAGGGCAGACCCCTATCACAGAGAATGGGCTGATCCCCAAAGACCAAAAAGCCACTCTGAGAAACTTAACTAGAAGGATATTAGAACAAAGAAGTCTTATTTTTTTTGAGTTGGAGTCTCAGTCTGTCACCCAGGTTGGAGTGCAGTGGTACATGCTCACAGCCACCACAGCCTCGACCTACTGGGCTCAGGCAATCTTTCTGCCTCAGCCTTTCAAGTAGCTGGAACTACAATCACATGCTACCATGCCTGGCGAGACCTGGTCTCTACAATAAATCAACAAAGAAGTCTTTAAGGAGAATAAAAATGGCAGATCAAAAAGACAAGGTTGATGACAGGGTGTGAAGAGTTTTTCACTCTGGTAACATGAAAAGTCCTACCAGGGGTATCCATAAAACACTGAGCTTGTCATAGGGATGCCTTTTATTATTAATACTTTATGTTTAATCAGATGGTGTCAGAACCAGAGATATCCTCAGAATCCAAAATAGTCATTTTTCAGAGTACAAAAGCCTTCCAACTGGGACCTCTCTCATTAGTCATTTAGCCCCACTCCTGCCCTCCAGTCCAGCTGTTAGATCTCAGTCACACCCCCAGTTCTCTAGCCATATCCCCCATCCTCAGTCCCACCCAGTCCTCCAGCTATACCATGTTCCTAGTCTTAGACCACTGTTTGGTTCTGGGACACATGCCTGGCCAGGTAGGCCCTCTGCCCTGCTGGGAGCTTGAGTTTCTTCTTTCCAGCTTATTGGCTGTGCCGAGACAGAAATACCATCTTTTCTAGAGATTTGTATCAGAACAGAAACAGGGGTAAAGGGCTGACCCAGGAGGAAACCAGCAGTGAGGCAACTGCAGCATCCCCTGAAGACAGAAGAATGATGCCATCATGGGAACGCTGAGGGACAGCAGGTGACTGGTCTCTCCTCTCCCTGCTTATTTCTTCCACTGATAGCAGGACTGACCCTAAGCGCAAGGGAGGAAGGAGCAGTCTGGGACACCCAAGGTGGGTGGGAGAATGAGGGCCTTAGTCCTCGGCAGAGCAGATTTCCCATGAGTGGGTCACCAGCTGTGATCCCCTCCCCCGAGCTTGTGAAGAGTGACGTGGCATCTGAGTCCAATGGCCAGTGAGGCTCCTTCCCAATCCTGTGCTGGGAACTAACCTCACCCCTCCTCATAAAAAAGGGGACACAGGTCCAGCCATTCCTCTTCTAGTGGCTGAGAGACCAGCAGAGGCAAGTATCTTTCTGAAGAGTGGAATGCAGATACAAGTGGTTTGTTGCTGTGTTATTGTGTTGCTTTTTCCCCCATGTTTTGTTTTCTTTATCCATTCAGAGAACATCAGCCACACACTAAGAGGTACCAGGCCTGGGTTGTATCTATGCTAATAGATTCTCCAATGGTTCTTTACCTGGGATAGTCAATTTGTTGTTACAATTCACATGAAACCAGGGGCCCTGGTAGCTGTATTATTCCTGCCTGCAGTGCACCCTGTAAACCAGGACGATACAACTCTCCAAATAAGCAGACAGGGCATGGGTGGCCAGCTGGTCAGTCCCAACAGAGACAGAGCTGGCCTAGATCAGTGTGGGGTGGTTGACATTAGAGGACATCAGAGAACAAGCAGGCCCTCCTCTGTGTCCCAAGCCTGGCCAGGCATCCCTGACTCCTTTTTGCCCCTTGGCCTGCAAGGTTGATGTCTTCATACAGATCTGTTTCCATGCCCATGGCCCCACTGCAGTTTCAGCCCACTGAAGACAAGGCAAAGTTCTGTGTGGCAGCCCACCGCCCAGCAGGTGCTGAAACAAGTGTTTTCCCAGAGAACCAGTCAGTCCACCCTCTGGAAGCAACAAGCCATGTCCGGAAGCTCAGAGCTTAAGTCAAAGGCACCCCGGCAGCGGCCACCACAATAAACATGGACGGCCTTGGAGAGGGGCATGGGAAAGTAGCTTTAGGGAGGAGGGATCCTATAAGATGGGAGGCCAGGCATTTTCTGGTGCCAGGCCTAGGAAACCAGTACAGCTCACTGCTCCTTCCTGTGTTCGACAGCATTTATGGAAGTGTTACCGGGAGCAGGGCTGTTGCAGGCAGTGGGAATGCACCATGGAGTATGTCAGATCTGGAGTGTGTAAGAGAGAAATGAGAACACACCAGGTTCCCAGGAAGCTTCTAGAAGATCCTGGAGGCTGTTTTCAGAATTGGATTCCAGGGCTGGAAAGAGGGAAGGAGACTCCCACCTGGGTAGGAAAGAACTAAGCTGTGGAAAGCCCTGAGTGATGTGAGCCAGGGGATGGGAAGAACAGGGAGGAAAGGTCAATGATGGGGGGGGTTGTCAAGGCAGGATTTTGAAGGCAGAGGGATCGCTGAGAACAGTGCTGCTGCATTCAGGAGGGAAAGCAAGCACTGGGTCTCAGGTGATGTGGCACAGACAGATGAAAGGCAGGCAAGATGCCTTTGGAACAAGGACTAGACATGTAGACCAGGGGCAGGGTCAGTGCTGGGAAGTTACCTTTCAACCCAGGTGGCTTGAGAAAGGCAGGGCAGGGAAAAAGGAGGATCCCCAGATGGAAACCAGATTCAGGTCTAGACTTTGGGCTGCCTCCTGCCTCCCCTGCGAGGTCCCAGATATCCTGAGGTGGGGGCTGGACAGCAACATAGAGAGGACAGCACAAAGAGCCCACCAGAACACAGGGCCTGGCCCAAGCTGCCCTCTCCTCATCTTCTGCTGGTGCTTTGCGCTGAATGTCTGCCTGTCCCCTCAAATGCAAGCTCCAGGAGAGTGGCCATCCTGCCCATCCCTGTCCCCAGGGCCTGGTGCATGACTGGCTCTCTCCCAAGACTAATTAAATGAATATGCTGAAGGCCATGTCTCCAGCCTCACCCGTGGGCCTACGGCTGGCTTTCCACCACTCCAGCCTTATTTGAACAGTCATGGAAGGAGAGCTGCAGACCCACCCTCCTCCAAAGCGGAGGCTGATCCCATGGCAGGTGACGTGCTAGGGAAGAGGGAGGCCTCTTCCAGGGAGGCTCTTGCTGCGGGCCGCCATTCCACCAGGCCCAGACCCGCCACACGGGAGGATGCCGCTGGCATGCAGAGCTGGAACTCGGCCTCCCTGGAGCTGCGAGGACCAGGGGATTCCAGAGGAGTCCCGCTCGCCTAGTTGGAGATAAAAGCAATTCTACACTCGATTCCTGCCAGCCATTTTAATAAATAAGTAAACGTTACAAAGCCTCCGGGAGCCCTCCGCCACATTCACTGGGGTGAAGGAGAGATGAGAATAGTTGCCCAGATCTGCTGCCAGCTGCCTGGCCCGTTTCTGGAAAGCCCAGCACCCAGACAGCTTATGCTGGCTGCAGGAGTTTTAGCATGCACTCCAGAGCAGAGAAGTCTGGAAGAAAGGAGCAGGCAGTGGCTCCAGGGGGGCTTCTTGGGCCTGCAGTCCTGCCCAGGCTTTCACAGAAACCATAGAGCAGAAGGGGCAGCTGATGGTTGGGGGTGACAGTCATGTCAGTGGGGAAGCCCCAGGACAGTGTGTAAGGCAGCACTTAGAAAAGAATGTACCTGACTCTGTGGGCCCCCCGCACCTACACTGATGCAGGTCCCTGAGACGCCACCAATGACAGTTCCCTCAAACAAAAACTAGTCAATCTTTCCACAATTTCCCCACCCTAGTGTTCATTCTGGCTGCCCGAGCAGATTCTGGTCAGGGTCCTCCTCATCAGTCTTCTCCCCAACTGCTGGGGCTGGACCATTGCTGACAGTGCTCTGGGTGACAGGTGGCAATCTGTAGAGGTCATTAACTCCAGAGCACCACATTTTAATGCAAAAATGAGCCCTTCCAAATTGGTGCAGCTGCGATGCTATATAAAGAAATGGGGATTTTAATGTTTTGCTTTTCTTCCCTTTTCTAGTGCCACATTATCATAACATTTTCCCATAATTACGCCCATAAAAGTCACCTGAAAATACTTCACACCACAAAAGTTGATCTACATATTTCATTCTGTGCATATCGAGTGGCAGGTCATGAGCTCGGAATTCCAGGGTGGAGCTCAGCTGAGAGGCCTGATGTGGAACAGAACTGTCAAGCTGAGTCCCTTTCATGGATTCGAGTGTCCTGGGTCTCAGGGAAGTCCAGCCAAATTGGCACTGGTGGGATTGAGACAACAGCATGGACGGTGGAGAAGTGTGAATACCCCCGCTGATAGTATCTCAGAGAAAGAGTCAGGATGGAGCTGGGGGTAAGGGAGAATGGGGCACAGTCAGACTTTACAGCCATGAGTCAGCACTGATCTTCAGAAAGACACTGTTCTAGACCCATCCAGAAGTCTCCTCCCCTAGGGGGTCTCCGCATGGGAACATGCCTTGAGGGGGTAAAAATCCCCCTGATCATAGGATATCAAGGTTATCTAATAAAAATCTCAGAGAGGTAACTTATCTTTATGTATTTGAAAGAAACGGTGTATCTTTCTATGCCCAAAATTCATCAAATAAAAACACAGTAAGAATTTTTTTTTCAAAAAACAGATGAAAAAATAAACTTCTGAATGGTGTCACTTCATTAAGCCTCCAGTATTTCAATTTCACCTCTTCTAGAGTTCCAGAAACAAAATGTGAACAGCAGGAAAGTAGCAAAGTCTAATCTCTCCTAAATATGCAATAAATTGTATTTATAAAGGAACTGCAACACCAGAGTGCTTACGCTCGGTTAGTATTCTAATGGATTAAAAACAATTCAAAAGTTGTTTGTAATTTCCTCCCATAGTCGCGGTTGAGGATATGAAATTTAACTGAAAGGTACAATTCAATTTTGAGGGGATTTATTTGAAAAAGTACTATGTCAAACACATAGTCAAACTGTCTCTCCTCCTCATAGCTCCCTGGTACTTTGAAATATGAACTGTCCCTCATCATTCACCTGCTAGGAATGTCTGCC
Source organism: Carlito syrichta (assembly GCF_000164805.1). Classification (NCBI taxonomy): domain Eukaryota; kingdom Metazoa; phylum Chordata; class Mammalia; order Primates; family Tarsiidae; genus Carlito; species Carlito syrichta. The sequence goes on along the minus strand of NW_007245789.1, from coordinate 539,142 downwards.
TGTCCACCAAGTCCTACTGAAGAGGGGACTTGCTATCTATGATAACATGCAGTGTCCTTCACCTTGATTTAAATACGGCATACAAGTGCCAATGTCAGGACTCAGGTGTCATAGGTCATCATTTTCTCAGTCTTTCTTGCTGTTATTATATCCAATATGCCATAAACCAGAGTGGAGAGATAAAATCTTCCCAGGGGAGCACAGAACACCATCAAACAGCTCTGCTTGTGTCAGAGAGATCCCATTCCATTCGAGAACCATGTCTAGCAGACACACCTCTCTACTCCAAATATGCTAAGGAGAAACAATCTATATATGCTCTGTTAAAGTCACAGTCAGAGGGGTTGCCTCAGACCAGACTGAAGAAGAGTTTCAACTTCTCATCAAAGGGTATCATCACTCAAGTAAATTCATTACCAGCATTGGCTGAGGAAGAAACCAACCCTACTGTCAACACAATGTACACAGATGACAGAGCATGCATTTTAATCTGAGCAACCCAGGGCCCCTCCCCGCTTCCTTTTTTTTTTTTTTTTTTTTGCTTTTCCTGGCAATTCTTCCCCAGTAGGAGAAAATGACAAGGCTGTGTCACTATAGCAACGAGCCTAATTGGTGGACTGCAGGTCTTTCTCCAGCCAGAGGGTGGAGCCCATCTCCTTAAATATGAATCTCAGTATTTAGGCAAGAAGGCAGGACTTTCACTGGGCCAAGAGCAGTGGAATACCCTCTAACAGAAAACCAGGTCAAGAAATAATACAGTTTCCTTTTAGCAACACTAGGAAGTGAACCCCTTATGTGTTGCAGAGAAACGCACAGATTTAATAGTCAGGATAATTGAATCCTGTATGATACTTATCAGTTTTCCTAATTAATATGATATAAATATATCTGTTCCATAACACAAAAACATTTTGAGTAATAAAAATCCTTACTGATAACAAAAACAATTTACCAACAAGAATGCTAACTATTCTTCCTCATTCCAGATATACTGGAAGAGAGAGTGGAAATCATAGGAACTGTTTAATTTGCATTTAATTAGCTTTATCAATTCTTTTTTTAAAAAGTATTTTTTTCTCAAAGACTGCAGTTCCAAGTGCTAAATTATTATTATGTCTATTTTGTATTTTAGTGAAATGTTTTAATTTCTTCAAGTGCATTTCTGGTGTAATGGGGTGTGCCCAAAAATGTTATCTTATTGTCAATTATTCCATTACATAGAGATGGAAACAACCATAAAAATGTGGTTCATCCAAGCTTCTGTTATTAATGATTTCTGCTATTCTGGATAAGACACTTTCACCAAATGTCCTTGTCGTGGTGGAATAGCTGTTTCCAGAACACTAGGGAGGTCTCTTGAAGACGAATGAGCCTGTGAAACTGGATCTCTCATCGCTGGCGTGTCTGAGCAGCCGGCTCAGATGTCTGCATGCTGACACCCCGACTCAGCAGAGCAGGTGACAGTCTTGGGAAGGTGTGAGCAGTCAGGATGAACAAAGTGATAACACCTTGGGATTCAGGATGTGGCACAGGGCGGGAGAGGGCTGACGCTGCATATATCGAGAAAGTGGTACAGGGCAACACTCTGGCACCGGGTGTGCAAAGTGTTGAAGTCACAGGGCTAGGGTGTCATGTACTTAGTAACAATTGGCAGTTGTTCTTTTCCTGCACATGCAGAGCTGCGAGGAGGAGGGCGGTGGCTGTGGTACCTGTTGTCCTGGGTTCTGGAAGCCAGCCAAGGATGGGGCTCAGGGTACTACAGTCTCCTCCCTAAACACTGCTGAATGAGCCCCCTCTTAGATAATGCAACCAGGAAGTGAATTCAAATGGCTTCTCTTCAACACAGAGTTTACCTGCCATCAACCCTTTCAACATGGACAAAGAAACCTCACTTGGAGTTCGGCTAGGGAACCCCCTGAATACCACACTAAGGCTCAGAGACCGCTGGGGAGAACTCAGGGGCAGGTGCCTTGTGGCCAGCCAGTAAGTGAGTTCCCAGGGGCACTCCTAGGATGGCCTTGCCTGCTTGGGCTCGCGTTACAACCCCTGCTGACTGTGAAGCTTCCTGTTTGGCGCTCCCTCCCCGCGTGGTGCCACAGCAATTCTAGAGAAATGCACAGCCGGGCTGAAACAAGTAGGACAATTCCTGCTCTGAGCACCGGGTTTTCCTCCCTATTCATGCGGGCTGGGCTGTCCCAGGACTCGGCTACCGACTCAGCTGCTGCCCGGGTCTCCCTGGCTCGCAGGGGTTTCATTTTGGAGACAGTGGAAGCATGGGACTGGGATCTAGGAGGCTCTGGAGGTGGTGTGGGGGGCAGGGAGGTTTGGCGCTGGCCTTTTTTTTTTTTTGGTAAAGAATCCATATTTTTCCATTACCCATGGCAATTCTCCATGACAGGTGTTTCCCACCCGTCCTTCCCTCCTGCTGAGATGGGGAAGAGACCAGGAGCCTGTGTCTGGAGGCCGGGAGCCGACCAGCTCGCGCCATTCCCAGCCCGATCCTGTGCCTGGGACGCTGACTGCCCCCTACCCGCCCCGACCAGCTGTCAACACGAACCTGGGACGGTGACACCCACCCACCCCAAGTCCCAAGTCTGCATCCGGGATTCCAACCACCCCTCACTCAGCCAGCTCAGAACATGTGCCCAGACACAGACCACCCCCACTCACCCCAGGAAACCAGGAGCCCGTTACCAGTCACCCACCACTCCAGGCCCCAGCTTGCGCCCCCAGCGCAGACAAGCCCGCACTACTCCCAGCCCAGCTCCCGCGGCCCCGTGCCAGATCCTCTGGGTCGCCAGCTCTGGTCCCAGACATGATTGGAGAAATGCCCGTGGCGGCGACAGGCCCCCTCGGAGTATCCCACCCTTCACTTCTCTTTTTTAAGAAAACACCTGGCGAGCCCGCTTCCCAGGAAGGCAGAAGCTCCAGCCGCGCGTCCGAGCCCGAGCCCGAGCCCGAGCCCGAGCCCGAGC
>NW_007245789.1:535559-536147 GCF_000164805.1 Carlito syrichta | reverse complement strand
GGCGGGAGGCCGCCGGCGGGAAGCATTGGGCAGGGCGTTTCACCGACCCCCGGGCAGTACTGCCTATCGCCCGGACCTGCCACCGCCTCCTCAGCTCGAAGCTCTACCAGAAAGCCTCCGGCTGGGCTCTGGCCGCCGGCCTCCGCCGGGAGCGACAAAAGCACGCCGGGCAGCCGCGGGCACAGCCGCGCAGGGACGGGCCACGCCACCCGGGGCCTGGCGCCCAGGCCCTGCCCGGGACTCGAGGGAGGAAAGCTCGAGTAGAGGAACCCAGCCCCGAAGCGCCCGATCGCCTGGAGCCCAGGCAGACTCTCGCCTTCCTTGCCCAGTGGAGGTCCGGCCGGGACCCCGGGGACAGTGCGCCCCGCGCTCGCAACTCCTCACTGACTCCAGGCGGCCCGTCGGGCGCCCGCCGGGAGCGGGAGATTAGGGACCCGGTAACACAGGGCCGTGCGGGGACCGGGCCGCGCGGTACTCACTGCAGTAGGCGATGAGCAGGCTGGCCAGGATCATGAACGCCCAAAAAGTTGAGGACATGCTGGGTAGGGCGGTCGCATCTTGCCGGCTGCTGGTCCTGGGCGATGGCGC